>NW_010357564.1:214139-252258 GCF_000414095.1 Morus notabilis
TCAATTTTTCCCTACAATTTAAAGCACCAATGTGTAGAGATCTTAATTTGCAGGTATTCATAAGTGAGAGTAAATTTATAAACAAAACATAGTTTACAATAAGTTACATATGTGGAATGAAAATAATCTTTTAACTAAGCAACTACGCTTTGATGATAAAATAAATAGAAAATGATGACATTCTAATAAAGTAAACCACATGAGCGTTCAAGATTTAAATACATAACTCAAGAACCAACAGGTTAGTGCAAGGCCTTAATGCATAGCGTTTGATTAGACCGCAAACAAAAAAGAAAAAACAACTTAAAAATACAAATAGGCCGAGCTACTTCGGCTTTGAGGGTTTTGTTGGTTAGATTTTAGCCACACTGACCATCGCAATTTTACACAAAATATTGGCGCACGCTAGATAAAATTTGAGTAAATTAAGCGGTTTGATAGAAAGAGTAATTTCAACATCTGACAGAGTACAGAAAAAGATGTTCTAATTCAGCAGGGATTACTGAAAGCGTTGTATGTAAAGAAGCCAGAGAATATGAAAGATGAAGATCGGGAAGAATTGAAAACGAGAGCTATAAGTACTATTCATTTAAGTTTGGCTTTCGAATTGAACTATAGTGTTATGAATGAGACACGGTAAGTACTATTCGTTTAGTTTTGTTCATGAATTAAAATATAGTGTTATGAATGAGACATATCTTTTTGAGTTATGAAAAAAATTAAAAAAATTTATATGTCGAAATCCCTAACAAATAGACTATATTTAAAGAAGCAATTGTATCAATTGAAGATAGATGACGAAACTGATGTTGGAAATCATATAAATAATTTTAATAAGTGCATAACTCAATTATTAAGTGTAGAGATCAAATTTGATAAGGAAGATAAAGCGGTAATTTTGTTGGCCTCCCTACCCAAATCATATCAGACTTTAGTTTTATGCAAGTCAAGAAAGATGATTTAGTCGCCACGAAGGATGAAAAAGTAAAAAAGAACTTGTAACAACTTATTGGGACTACAGTTGTAGGTGGAGCTGTGAAGGTGGAATCAAGCCACGAAAAGTCTTATTCTGTTGTGAAAGAAGTTGCAAGAGTAAAAGAGTACAACGAGATGTTGATGACAGGTGAAGACAATAAAGACAAGATGATGAAGATGCTTTGAAGAAGAAGAAGAAGAAGAAAACAATGTCACGTGTTAAGTTTGATGAGAGTTTAAACTTGACACATGTTTATTATTGTTGAAGTTTGTATTGTTGTCAACCCATCCACGAGGGGTGCGATGATGAGTGTCGAGATCGGATACCTAAGGTTATTTTTTTTGTAAGTTGAGAGAATTTGAGTCAATGTGTAGATTGTTGGATAAGTGCCTCATATTAGTTTTAAAAAAGTTACTTTTTTTTTTTGTTTTTGGGCAAGGCTTATAATTAGGAGTCTATAAATAAGTGCTATGTATAAGACTTTATGTGTACTAAGAGAAAAGAGTACCTCCTTTTGAGAAAGAGAGAAAAGTGAAGAGAGATATAGGCAATGATGTAAGGGTTTTGGGTAGAGAGAGAAAGAGAGAATGTTTGTTCAATGTGTAATTCTGAAACTGTTAGTGAATTTTTCTCCCTCTCTTGTAGACGTAGAAAATTTTTCTGAACTACCTAAATCTTGGTCCTCTTTGTTTTTCTATTATTTTTATTTCTGTTTATATTTCTGGTGCGTGGGTATAAGAGTGTTTTTCCCCAACGTGATTCATATTCAATTTCTTTGTGAGAAAACTATTGGTGGAAGCTTTTTTTTTTTTTCAAATTTCTTTTAAGGGGAAAACATTGTAGCAAAATTAAAATCATAAGTTCAAATATGTGTACCAATTAGACCCTTAAAAATTTAGATAAGATTGAAGATCAAGAACCAAATCAGTAGTAGTTGTTGGGATCTCGTGTAGTCATTCCAAAACATGCCATAAGTTAGATATTTTACTATTAGTGATAAGTTTGAAATCAAACATAGTACATACTAAAACGTATGCTAAAGTCAGCATATTATTAGGGCATTTCTATTGTAATGCTAAATTTATGTCTAAATGTTAGATTGGCATTTTAGTGAAAAATAACTTCACAATTAACAGAGTTATTTTTATGTTAAATTTAGATGATGCTATGTTTTGCGACAAATTTGTAACTAAATATAGTAAAGGTCAAATTTAGCATTTTGTTGCAATCGATTAATATATATATATTTTTTTATTTTTGTTATAGAATCAACTGTTTTTATTGAACATTGTTCTTTTAAAATTGATTTAATAATAAGAATTTACTTTTTATAAATTTTAAAGCTTAATAATTATGACGAAAAGCAAATATAGTATTTGAAGTAGCTAGGATTTGGAGCATAAACTAAAATAGTACAATAAGCATGCTACTTTTATATATATATATATATATATATATTAATGACAATCACAGTATTAATATTCACATTTAGATTCAATATGGTCTTAGAGAACAAAATTTTGTTATATGCTAGGTTTTTGCATTAGCATGAGATATAATACCTTGGTAGGAGCTGCTTTGAGTTGAGTTGTTTGTTTCCTAAGAAATGCAATACTTGGGAAAAATGAGTCAATGGTTTTGGGGAATGTGAAATGCAATTGACCGGAGTAATCATGTCACAATCAATTGAATTATGCATGATTTATAGACCTCATTTATTTTATCGATTTAAGTTTAAAATTTGAGTTTTACTACAGTAAAAAATTCTCAGAAATAATCATATTTAACTTTTTTACTATAGTAAAAAATTATCACATAAAGTCATATTTTAACTCAAATTAAAAATTTAAATCAGAGCAAAGAATTATTTCTCAGTAGATATAACAATTCGAATCACAGGCTTAGACTTTGAAAAGTATTCGGAAAAATTAGACTTTGAAAAGTATTCGGAAAAATTAGTGTAAAGGACCAAGAGAAAATATGGAGGAAAAGTCTCGGATCAATCTCTAGTGAAAATTGAATACATTTTTTTTTTTTTAATGAAAAGTGAAAATTGGATAAATGATAAGGATTGAAGTGACCTTACTGTCTTATTCCATGTGGATAAAAGAAGCAAACGATATAAACCTTTCCTTTCAATTGAGAAGCACGTGCGAGTCAAAAATTACATTTTAGACTGCAAAATAGGACTTTTGACCCTGATATTTTTCTTGGCTTTCTTGATTGCTATAATTGTTTCAAGCCATGTAGTAGTGCTTTTATTGCGGCATTTCTACATGTACCTTTCGTTTACTTTGAAAATCAACAATGTATAAGTTGCCCTTTGGATCACATGTTCATATATGTGTGGATGTAAATGCATGTTTTGAGTCATAGTAACTTTCATTCTTGTATTGCACATCTCTATACTAAACCATGGCTAAGATATTCAAATGTAGCTGGTGAGATATGATACAAGCGTTTTAGCATAAATTATTGACCCGTTTGTTTCATAAATTTGAACTACAATTCATATTCTTTTATTTTAGACGTACTTTCTCACATAAAAATTTGAATTTCTGCTTAAACACTTGAACCATATGGGTATTATATCTAAGACTTTTTCCTAATTGATCTAGATGACATTTTTCATGACTCGTGAGGGTTTGGTTTATTTAGCAATATTGCTGGGAAGAGAAAATGAGAACTCCTAAGGGGGCGTTTGGTACGCAGTAATCAATAGTAATCATATTACTGGAAAATGATGAGAAGTAATATGATTTTCAAGAATAATACATTACTGTGTTTTGTTACATACAGAAATCTTGTCTCAAATTCTCAAGAATAATACATTACTATGTTTGATTGTGTATTTCTCCTCTCTCATTTCCTTCACCTTCACACTCTATCTCTCTCCCTTTCTCATATTTTCTCTCTCTTTCTTCTTCTCTTTCACGAACTGCCGGTCACCTCTGATGAGATTCCGGCATCGGGTTTTGACACATCTCTCACCATGGCAAAGCTCTCGACAAGCTGAGTCCAAGGACATATTATACAGCCCCTAACTCCTCCGACGAAGCAACACTTGCCGGCCGAAGTTCTAAAAATACCCAAAACTTCGATTGTGAAATCTTCGTCACCCGACCTCTAATTGAGGTGATTCCAGTTCCTATGGACTCAGAGCGATGAGACGAACGAAACCTGACCAGCAACACGGCTCGATTCTGACTAGAGCACCGATGTCTGTAGTGGTCAGAAACTCCGTGGCCGCCGCTTTCGTTTTTGCTTCTCCGGTCGGCGGTGGGGGTGCACCGCCAGCACCATTGGACTCAAAGGGGGACGACCAGCAGATCCCGACTAGGAGCCACCATCGCCGTCGCCGTTTTGCTAGATTACGAGGAAAGCCGTCGCTATGGTTGTGGTGAAGGTTGGTTCTGACGATCCAACCATTGGATCATTATGATTTTGGTGTCAAAATGATCAGAAGGAAGTGGTTAATAAAACCCCCAAGCCAATTTTGATGATCCATGGTCAAAAATCTAAGATTTGAGATGTCAAATTTTACAGACATTGTTGAGTTTGATCTGCACTCTTAGAGGTCAAATTGGATGAAATTGACTACACCAATGAACTCATGAGGGTCGATTTAGTGAGGTAAGCCTCAACTCTGCCGTGAAATTCTGCTCCGAGAGCTTCCGCCGTCGTACATCGCCGTTGCCGCCGCCGACGAGGAGCTCTGATGGTGAGCTTGAACAGTGGTTGTGATGTAGGTGCTCTACAGGGAGGGAGGAGACGCTTAGTTTGATAGGCTGTGATGGGTGTGTGGGTAAGATTCTCATGATTTTGAGATTCCTGAGAATTTGAATAACACTATGTTTAGTGGTATTCAAATTATCCCAAAATGAGGAAAAATGAATCTCATGGTAATCACTTTCTTGAGAATCTAAAAATTATTAATTCTTGTACCAAACATAATAATATTATAAATTTCTATTTCTATCCTTAATATTATTGCATACTAAACGTCCTTAAGTGATTTTTCGTCAAGACAATCAGTTATGTGAGTAGATTCAAATAACTTGCTAAGCAAGCAAACAAACAACAACTCACAAGAGAATGAAAATGAAGTAAAAATAAAATATAATAATGAATTCTGATACATCCATGTCATAAACATGAACAAAAATATGGCCAAACGCACTAATCTCTCTTTTTGGATAAAACGAGAAAAAAAATATTAAAAGAAAATTATAACGTCATTAGTGACTCATATAGAAACATCACAAGTTCCTTATGGTGACGAAAAGAAACCTTTTTTAAAGCTCTTCTCCAGTAAAAGAAAATTGTACTGAATCTCTGTTTTGGATTCTTTTAGAAATAAATAAATTGTTTATAAACATTTTTCCTTGTTGACGACTTACTTGATTACCACAATCGTTAAAAGCTTATTTAGAAGATATACTTAAATCGTAATTATTAATTTTGATATTTAAAATTTAAATTTTATGTGAGAGTTTTATACTGTAGCAGAATTAATTATTTAGATTTGAGTATATGAAACAAAAGATCCTTAAGAGAAGTGCTAGCATCACTCTTTTTGTCATTTTTTTATCACTTTCTGCATTCATTATTTGACATGTAGACTCTATTAACATTATATATTATTATTTAAAGAGAAAATGAGATAGTAGAATTCACATGTCAAACTGTAAATGTAAAAAGTGAGAAAGATTGTGACAGAAATAATGTCGCTAGCATTTCTCTTATGTTAATACTTAGAATTTCATTCTAACACTGTGTTTAGTAGGAGGGAGAGATTGAGTTCGTTATTTAATTGCAGGGAGTAGAGTACAAAGAAAATACAATATGAGAAAGGAAAACTCATGCCGTGTTTGGAATTGATCCCGTTTTTATTTTTCACGCTTTTCGAGAAAGAAAAAATAAAAATATTTCTAAAATTGCGTTTGGCACAATAAAGATAAAAAACAGAAATAAAAACGATTTTTTGGTTTAATGTAAAATGAAAGAAAAATGAAAAATGACTTTCATTTTTTGTTTTCGTTTTCTCCTCTCTCGAGCAGAGAGAGACAAAGAGAGACATTAATGGATTTTTTTACACTGAAAATAATCTCTTGATAAAATTACTAAAGTATTTTCAAAAATAATTTATGTATGAGATTAAACACGTTTTTATTTTTTCTTGCATACAAAAAATAAAATTAATTTAAAACGAGTTCCAAACGCGCCCTTAGGTTTTTCTAAATCTAGCGTTCATTTTATGTCATAGTCAAGTGAGATTTTCATTCACATATTCTCAAATAATTTTCCTTCCAATGAAGTAGACGGTCATTATATACATCTTTCATAAAATGGAAAACCAAAAGATTACCATCTATCAAGATCTCCACCAGGCTTGACTCTCGTTATCATGGAGTTTCCATCTTGAGGATTGATTTGAAAGGGGATCTTGTTGGGATATATGCCCATAAATCAAATAGGATGTAAATATTTTGCTGATTATCAATGAAATGAGGAATTTTTTCAATATTATTTTGCATACATGTGATGTTTTATAAATATCAAAATCCCTAGATTATTTTTAGATGTAACTTTAAACATTGTATATAATTGTTATATGCAGAGGATAATGTTTGAAATAAAATAATCTAAACTTGTCCATAATTATAAATTAAAGTTGGGATCTTTAATTTAAAATTGCTAATGCGGTTCATTACATTCTGAATGAAACAAGCTTATCCTAGATTGTTAATAATGAGATTATTGGAATGAAAGCATTTTATGTAATATGATTACATAGGACCGGAACGCGATTAATTATGAATCTCTAATAAATTCAGTTATTAAATAGAGTATTCAATATTAATCAATGATGGTCATATATGAATTAATCTTAATTCTGAGTAATTAATAAACTCTTATTTATGATACTATGGCCTCGTTCGTTTCGCTGATTCGAGTTTAGAATTCGAGTTTTGCTACAGTAAAAAGCTCTCACAAACAATCACATCTAACTTTTTTGCTACAGTAAAAAGCTCTCACATACAATCACATCTCAACTCAAATTCTAAACTCGAATCATCGAAACGAACGAGGCATATGTTCTTTGACATATTGAGTAATGACACATGTGAATAGTGTCAAAGTCTTGGTATATTGGGAGCATAGTAAAATAAATAGCCGGGAATATTAATTTACAAGATGAAATTCATTCATTCATAATGAAGTAGATGGACGGTTCTCATAAGTGTCGATTCGGGGCTTAAATAATAAGAGCGCTCAATTTTATGATTGGATCATAAAATATATTATTCATTAGAGGATCAATGGTACTTGTGAAAAAATATATAATTAAATAGGTTAACGGAAAATACCTAGCTTTAATTATGAACCGTTTATGGAGGATTAATTCGTATGTAGTGACTATATCAATGGACAACACAAATTCCGTGAACATAATTATTTTTATTATTTTAAGAGTGCAATTCCAAATTTATAGTGGAGTAATTTGGAATTAATAATTGTGATATATTAATTAAGGTGTTAATTAATTGTCAAAATTATTGGAACTTAAAATAATAATGTCCATAGTTCCTCTCAATTGCTCCATAAGATTAATGTGAACTGAATTTATCATATTGGGTTAAAATTATTAATTTAGAATTAAGAATTTTAAATACACATATATTAATTAATTTGATTAATTAATATTAAAATTAATTTAAAATTAATTTAAATTAATTTAGATGAATTTAATTATTTTTTTTATAAAAAAGGGAATTTACTTTTACTCTCCACGTTTTCTCCCTTTTCACTCTCCCTGTTAATGTATGTGTGTGTGTGTATAAAAGAGGAAACGTGCAACACGTTTCCTCATTTTAAAAAAAAAATTAAATAAAAAAAAAAAAGGAGGAGTGGGTGCACGTTTCCTCACCATGAGGAAACGGAGTAAATGTGCGGCTGCACATTTACTTATAAACGGGAAGGAGTTATGTTTTTCTCCGAGGAACAAAAAAAGTTTTTTTTCCAGAGAAAAGAAAAAAAAAAGAACGGGAGAACAAAAGAAAAATTAAAGAAAATTTATTGAGTGCCATCATATATTTTTAAGAAAAATGAGTGATAATTATAGGTGGTTTCTCTATTCATCCATATCATGTGTTGAGAAACCCATTAAAACGTCTACACGTTTGAGTTCACGTTAATCCGGAGATACGTTGAGAAATAACCGTGGTGTTCTTGAAATTTAAGAGCATAAGACGGTGTTGGAGGAGTTCGAAATTGACGTCCTAATCGAACGACGGTCAAACCGTCATTCCTTTCTTTAATATCTTTGTAGTTAAATTAACATTAAATAATAATCGCATTAAATTTTGATTTATGTGATTCTATTGATATCACGCTTCCGCACAATTTTTTTAAAAAATCTGGTTTGAGAAACCAACAGATCTGTCGGCCTTCATCTAAGCAACTTATTAGGATGAATAGTGCAAGCAAGACCATCATCCATATCACATATAGTTAACGTGATACTTTTGTTCACTCACTCCTAATGATTTATTTTTTTAAAATTAATAAATTAACTTAAAAACAACAAACATTTTAAAATATGATTCCTAAAATAGACAGATTATACAATTATTTTCATGGACTTCTCCGACTAAATCGATCCAAGTCCGATCCAACTCGGCTCAAAATCACAATATTCCCAAAAGTTCCCCTTACATGCCCCTCTTGTTCGCTCCGTGAAGTTAAATTGTGTGGTTTTAAATTTTTTGGGTTTGAACTAAAAGTTTTGAACTTATTTGTGTTTACTCTCGTTCAAATTTATGTTTAAAAATGTAAAATATAATAGAGAATCAAATATCACTGCATAGAATAAAAGTCTGAATTGGTGTTTAATTAGTGTGAAAATTTTAAGTAAATCAGAAATATAACTGTTCTTTTAAACTAAAAATACCGTGACAAATAGATTCAAACCCATGAGAACTTAAAAGGGGGTTAGTCTGTGTTTGGTTGGTGGATTCGTATCATGATTTGAATCATGGTTCATGGTTCGCTACAGTATTTTCTCTTACAATAAATACACGTAAATTAAAAATAGTTCTGAATCATGATTATGAATCCATGAACCAAACGTCGACTAAGTTCTTGTGATTTTGGATTCACATGGATTCTTAACCGTATTATAGGTTCAAAATTCTAACAACAAACATGGGTTGTAAAGTGTAAACCATATATTGGGTTCAAACTGGAGTTATGTGATTTTGGATTCACATGGGTTCTTAACCGTATTATAGGTTCAAAATTCTAACAACAAACGTGGGTTGTAAAGTGTAAACCATATATTGGGTTCAAACTGGAGTTATGGATTGTAAACGCGTGAAACATGGGTTGTAAATGCACTAGTTACAAGCCCTTTTCTCATTATTTAACTCGAATTCAAATGGTGGCCACAAATTCGATCCCATTAAATAAAACTTGATTTTTTATTGTTAAAGCCAGACACATAATCAACGCATGATATTCGACATCTAGAAACTATTAGAAGTTTATTAATTTCTTGTTTTTATAGTTTGCAATAATTAGTTCTAGTGAAAGGGAAAATTTGAAATTGAAGTCGAACATTGAGGGAGAGTTTTTTGAATATATATTTTTTTTAGAGAAAAATAGGTGCCATACCAAATTTTATGAATAATGTTAGGATACTAACTCAAATCTTAATATTTTGTTTTTTTTACATTAGTGGATGTTCAAAATAATATCATATCAAGTAACGATAAGAGATTGCATCTATTAATAAAAAATAACAATTCACACATCGCATTAATTAATATACAAAAATTAAAAATCAAATTGGTATTTCTAACCTTACTCAGAAATTATTATATTATTGCATTTTTAACACAACTTCTTTGCAATTCAGATTTATGTTATATTTTGTTGATCTTTAACTAGTCTTCTACGTGGCAGAAATTTAAAACTCCAATATAATATAAATACGAAAATGAGGTTTTGTTTTTTGCGGCGTTCTCCAAAATTTCTCATTTTTCTTATGTAAGCACCTAAACTTTCGTGGCATAATTTTGAATTTGAAGTTTTTTTTATAGCATCACTCAAGATTTCTCTATCAGAGAAAATTGTCTACCCAACAACGGTTTATCCGGGGCAATTAATCAAACTCCAAACCAAGCGAACGCAAGTCAAAAATCAAGAAAGAAAATTTATAGGAATGCCCCCTCTAATGACCTTTCTTAAATGCTACAAATTTCAACTCTCCAGTACTTTCCTTTTATATATTAACTTAAGAGGAGCAAAAATCTCAGAGAATGAACAAAACTAAAGAGACATGTTAATCATGACATATTCCTTAGTTTTCTCAATCCAATACCACCAATGAAGTGGTGCAGCAAGTAGAGTACCGTTCTTCTTTTTTTCTTTTTTCACAAGTTTGATATTCTATAGTCCCGTATTTCACTAATTCGAATTTAATATAATAAAAAAACTCTAAGAAACAGTCACATCTAACTTTTTGTTATAGTAAAAAGTTATCACACAAAGTCACATCTCAACTCAAATTAAAAATTTAAATCAGCGAACTAAACGGGTCATACAACTGTATTCTTACTTAAATTATTGAGTTATGATGCGCTTGAAACGAATTGTTTTTTGTTCTCTCCATTTCATTAACGTGCCTCGAGATTTCTATTATGAATAAGGAGAGCCGCCTCATTTTCTTTTTACATATGAAAAATGTCAGTGTCACTCTCTGTATTTATTATTTGACATGTATAGTCTATTGTATTATTTTTTATTTAAATAATAATATTTCATATTAATAGAGTTTACGTATTTAAAAATAAATCTAGACCCCGTTTGATTTATCGATTTGAGTAGTAAAAAATTCTCAGAAATCGTTATATTTAATTTTTTTACTATAATAAAATTTTTTTACATAAAATTACGTATCAACTCGAATTAGTGAACTAAATGACATTCTAAAGAGTACTGGAAAGAGACCCTAACTTTTAATTTACAAGGCAATTTCCCAAGAGTACCCCTGTACGCCCTCCAAAATGCACAATTATTGAGCCCTCTTTCGTAATTTAACACCAATCAAATTGGCAGCCACAAATGCGTCCCGCCGTCCCATCGCTATTCCCTTCATATAGAGTAAATGCATACAGTACAGCACACACTAATTCGATAATGGTGGTCCTGGGCCTCCCACTCCGCAGTATCAAAAGGCTGCTACAAAAAGTGGGACCCAAGCCCATAATTTGAAGCGCTCTGATTGGCTGGTCTAACGAGTGGATCGACGTCACAATGCAACGCGTTTTGGACTCCCACCCCCTATAAATTCCCCCGTCTCGCGCTTCAATTTTCAAAGCAAGAGAGAGAGAGACAGAGAGAAGTTCTTATGAAAGAGAAGTTTAAAATTATGATTTAAAATTATTTTTATTTTTATATATTTTTTATAAAAAAAAATACCGTAAAAAATTATAAATAAATACAGAAAACAAGCTGGCTCTAAAGCGACAAGTGTTTCTAGATAATGATTATGGAACTCTGATTCTCTTTTTTGAAGAAGCAATCGATTTGGAAAGCTTCGTCGTTCGAATCAGGTTTCGATAATTTTGCTTACTGAAATGTGTCGTTTCTTTTTGGTTTCTTGTGTTGTTTTGAGATAATTTGGTTATCCATTTCGCCATTTTTGTTTGAAATGTGTTACGGATTAAGGTTTGTCGGTTTTCATTTGGTGTTTTTATTGAAAACTGCTGTTCTTGCTTTTGGTTGTGGAATTGTTTAATTGTGTGTTTGTTTTTGTGTGATTTTGAGGTAAGTTTCTTCTTCATTTCGTCATTTTTGTATCGAATGTGTTACGGATAAGGTTCTTTCGCTTTGATTTGGTTGTTCTTTGAAGTAGATCGTTGGATCAATTGCTGAACTCGAGCTGTGTTTATCTGCATTAATCGAGCTTTCAGTTAAATTTGGATTAATCAAGTTAACTGAAAGCTGCTGTTGTTACTTTTAATTTTAGAAATGTCATGCAGAGCTAAAGATTTTTGCGGTTTGACCTCGGTGGGTGGTGTTTTCGAATTTATTTTGATTTTTAGGTGTTTTAGCTTGTATTGATGACTTCGCTGTGATCGGAAACAATGCTAAATTCTGGTAGTTTGCCACCGGTAGTGGATCATGTTCATGTCTGTGAAAACGGATCTCAGTTGGTTGAATTACTTCCTGCCACCAATGATGAGAATGGAGGAGTCATTGTCGATCTGAAGGAGGCAATGGAACCTGCGGCGTTTGCTACGTTGCTCGGAGTTTCACTCGCACAATGGAAGCGACAGGTTCAGTATGAAAATGGATCGTGGAAATCGAATCACCTTCATTCATTGAATATTTGCTGATTAAATTCAGATGCTTCTTCCCTGTTGCTTTATTTTTTGTTCTTAATTCACTGTCCAGGGAAAGAAGGGTGTTTGGATAAAACTGCCCATTAAGCTGGCAAATCTCGTTGAAACCGCAGTGAAGGTAGTTACCTTTTACTCCTATGAATTTTTCGTATGCTTGCATTTCTGTTACTGTATATGGGCTCTTAACCGCCAAATTGGATCTGACATGAACAATGCCTTCAGGGTGAATTTCGCATCTGAATTATTGTGGATACACTGAGTCTGATTTGCCATATTGCTTAGCAATTATTTGTAACAGTTGCATAAGAAACTGTCGAACTCTTTAAACTTATTAATTTTCACTTTCTACTTGTGGTTCGTGGGCATTAGAAGGTGGATTTTAGTTTTCAAAATCACATTGAGTGTTCTCTTTTTGGAAGGTAGATTTTTAGTTTTCTTTTAGGGAAAGGACTGAGGTAGATTTGAGTTTTTTTATTTTTATTTTTATTTTTTATTTTTTTATTTTAAGGTAGATTTTAGTTTTCAAAATCACATTCTTTTATTTTTTGCATACTCACCTTGATAGACACTCTCTCTTAAATTACTATAATTATTTTTTAATGTTTGCTGTGTTTATGACAGGAGGGATTTTGGTACCATCATGCTGAGCCACACTACCTGATGCTTGTTTACTGGATCCCTGAAACTACCAGTACAATTCCTGCAAATGCTACCCACAAAGTCGGTATTGGTGCTGTTGTCTTGAAGGATGGAAAGGAGGTATTCCTTTCCATCTTCTTCTTTTTATTCCTTAAAGAGTAAAGAAGAAACACATTCAAGTCATTAACCATTTAAAATAATTTTTCCCAAATTTGAAATTGTCCCGCGAACTTGGTTACTTTATTTTTTGTTTGTTGGTCGTTAACCACTACCTGCAAATCCGCTTGCTGTGTGCATGCCATGTAGTAAGCTCTCGGCTTGTTTTTGGGTTGATCATCAAATAATATTCTTTTGCATTGCTGCTGATAATTTATTGCTTCTTTTTTTGTTAACTTATTATCCGCCTTGTTCTTATAGATTGCTGATTTAAATTCTAGATTTCCTTCTTGCAGGTGCTTGTCGTCCAGGAAAAGAGTGGCATATTCCAAGGAACAGGTGTGTGGAAAATCCCTACTGGAGTTGTTGATGAGGTGTGTACCTTAGCTTAGTGGTGTATCATCAACTTGTTCGTGTTTTTGTTATAAAAAAAAAAGGTCTGTGTCGCCCCGCCTCCGCCGACCTCCCTCTAGCCTCGCCATCGGGCAGGTCTCGACACTTTTGCTATTAGACATTTTGTAATAAGCTCTTCACCTGTAGGGGGAGGATATTTTTATGGCAGCTGTAAGAGAAGTAAAAGAAGAGACTGGAGTAAGTCATCATTTTCTGTACATGTATTATGTTAATACCTTCAACTTTGATGCGATCCTTATTAATGGTCTAATGAAGATTGCTGGTTTTCACTTCTCCAGATTGACACAGAATTTTCTGCGATATTAGCATTCGGGTACAGAGTCTTATTATCTGAATTATTTGTACTTTCATTTAGATGATCTTTATGTCTCCAAATTTAAGTCTCATGGTAGAATTCTTCGAATTTTTTTGATCGTCTTTGTAAATCTTCTGATCCCTTTACGTGTTCTGCTCTCAGGCATTCGCACAAGACGTTCTTTGACAAGTCAGATCTTTTATTTCTGTGCATGATGCGGCCACTGTCCTACGACATCCAGAAGCAAGAACTAGAAATTGAGGCAGCACAGGTGAGTAAGTGTTATGCGTATAGTAAAACTATTTATGCTGATAAGATTAGGCTACAAAAAGGACATTGTAAATGAAGTAAAATTTATCCTTGAGCTCTCTTATTTATTTTTTTTTCTCCTCACTTCTCTCGACTTCCATCTCGATTATTTTCTTCGACTTGACGCCGATTGACCGGTCGGAATTCCGATTGGTTCAGGGCAAAGTCCTTGAGAGGAAGATATTTTGGTGGGGAAAGTAAAGTGACATAACAGAGGCTTGAGTTTAGTATTGTAAGGCAATTGGTCTTTAATTTGTGTTGTTTTGGTCCATTAAGATTCAGATTGTATTAAATACATGATCTTGTTTTTTCTCACGTATAGTGGATGCCGTTTGAGGAATATGCAGCTCAACCATTCAACCAGAAGCATGGACTCCTCAAGCGCATCACTGATATATGCTCAGCAAAACTACAGGGGGACTATCTCGGATTTTCTCCTCGCCCTACAACTTCTTTCTTCAGTAATAAATCAAGTTATCTGTACTCCTTCAACACCCGGGATTTAAATTGATCCTTCTGCCAATTGTCAAGCATATATATATAGATATATGTGTACTCCTTCATTATATATGAATGAGATAAAAATTAATTAGGCGCATATTTTGTCTTTGATTTGCATTAATGATGGCATGGTAGTATTTAAATGAATGGCAAAAAATACTAAAATAGTAGACCAAGATGACATTTGGTAATTTGTCTGCGCATTCCCATGCAACTCAGCTTCTATTGCTACTTGTCATTGTCACACGACAGATGATCTGCCATGCGGCAGCAATTCCACAACACAGAAGAAAAAGAGTGAATTATGATTCAAAGTCCAAACTCATTGCGGGAGAGAGCTTGTCTGATCTCTATAAATAGTAACCAAGTCTGATCAGCAAAAAAAAAAAAAAAAAAAAAAAAAAAAAAAAAAAAAAAAACAAAGCCTAACAAAAAAAAAAAAAAAAAAAAAAAAAAAAAAAAAAAAAGTAACCAAGTCTTACTATATTCGGCATTTCCCTTAAGAATTGCCACTGCCTGAGCTCATTAATCAACAGTCTTTTCTCAAGACAATGATTTCTGCAAAACTAGTGTTTATTATAGCAGTTTGTTTGTCTGCCTTCAGCCTTTGTTGTGCGTGGGAAAATTCTGGCGATGCCTTGCCTTCACCGACACCTTGTTTCAACTGCACAATGTGTCAGTACCCATGCCTCTCTCCACCGGCTTCAGGGAATCCTTCATATGGAGCTCCTCCACCGCCACCGCCGGAACTTCCCGGCTTACCGGCCGACATTCCGCTGCCACCGCCTCAGCAGCCATGGCAAGGCAAGTGTCCCCCAACTCCTATTCAGTGCTGCCAATACACTCCTCCACCTCCTTATGGGGTATATGTGCCTTACAATCATGCACTTCCATGTTCTTTGCCTATCTTCCTCTACGTTATTATGATGCTTCTATTTTCCTCTGCTGTTACGTTTTGAAGTCTGCATGGTGTTAGTGGTGGTGGTGTTTTGCCAGGTCTTTTCTGTCTCGAAGTTCACAAATTCTCTGATATGGAATTCAAGTTTCTGGTATTTTAAAAAAAAAAATTCTACTAATTATCATATCTGCTGCTGCATATATTTACTTTTTATCACTGTTCATTGTATGATTGTGCTACTTGTGGCATTATCCTTGATATTGGTGCCTCCGTGTATGTGAGCATATGACTGTGTATGTAATGAATTCTCATTTTCTGTGGTTGTCTTGGCGTCCGTTGGTTCAACTCACTCGAATTCATGATTTTAATTCTGCTCCCTCGCACAAAATTAAATAAAAAAGTTTTTATCCTAATAAATTCTCATAAAATTTAAATTTAAAATTAAAATCATTAAGGTCATGTTTATTTTACTGATTTGAGTTTAGAATTCGAGTTTTGTCACAATAAAAATTCTCATAAATAATCACATCTAATTTTTTTTATATTTTTTTATTATAATAAAAAATTATCACATAAAATTACATCTTAACTCAAATTAAAAATTTAAATAGCAAACTAAACAGATTCTAAAACGGCCATTATCTTTTCTGCACGAGAGAGATTTTTCGGTGGGAGTTAAAAACAGAGGATGTTGTCTCTGGCTCTCTGCCAAGTAGCAGAAAGAAGTAGTGCATATCCTTTACCTGGCACGGTGAATTGTCCTCACATATGGAGGTTTTGTTTTGTCAGCGTCAGGCTCAACTAGGAGCCAAATCTTGTTCTCAATATACTGTTCACAAACCGACAAGAATATGTACCTTTCATTTGAATAGACTTATCCCTTTGGTAGGGTTATAATCAAAAGGTAACTTAAATTATTGGATGTCTTTTCTTGAAAAGTTACTTCTTTACTACTCCAGTGGGAAGTTCAAGCAAAAAGAGAAGTGGGAAGTTTAAATGGAATAAGGATCCGTTTATTTTGCTGATTCGAGTTTAGAATTTGAGTTTTATTACAGTAAAAAACTCTCATAAATAATCACATCTAACTTTTTTACTATAGTAAAAAACTCTCACATAAAATCACATCTCAACTCGAATTAAAAACTCGAATCAGCGAATTAAACGGGCCTACATATGAGATTTAGGTGACGTTTGGTTCATAAATTAGAATCATGAGATTAGAATTATTTTTAATTTTTATGAGAGAAAACACTGTAATAAATTATGAACCATAATTCGAATCAGGATACAAATTCCCTTACCAAACGTCATCTTAGGCCTTGACTACATTACGGTTCGTTTATTTTACCGATTTGAGTTTAAAATTTGTTAGAGTAAAAAACTCTCATATAAAATTACATTTCAACTTGAACTTGAATTAGAAACTGGCATTAGTAAATTAAACGGCCCTACAAAATATATATAGTATAATCGACATGATTTATCCAACTCATTTGTTCTTACTCTTGTTCAAAATAAATAAATTACATTAAATTCAAGATACCTAGTCTCATTATTATGCATTAATGCATGCACAACACCACTTATTTGGAACCATCATTGCGATTCTTCGATGAGGTCTCGGTATCTCTGGCTCCGGTAACTTCATTGTCACCTTCTTCTTCTCGGAGATCATGAATTCTCGAACCTTATTATTTGATGAAGCAATTAATGTTACATTTCCAAAAAAACAAAAAAAAAAAGTTATTGATGTTAAACGACTTGCCGTTTAACACAGGTACGTACATCTCTTAATTCATTTGGTTACCACTTTTTAAAATGAAAAAGGTATCAGACATGATCTACGAGTACACAATAATTCTTAGCTTACCCTTTATTAAATCTCACCCTTCCGTTTCTAATCTAGTATCTAGTTGAGAGGTTTGTCGGATGAGCAACGGCATTTATAGAGTGCCGGATTGAAGGTTTGTTGGAGGAGAAACGACATTTATAGAGTACCGGATTGAAGAGTGATCCTAAAAAATTATATTTAATACTTTTAGATTTATGTTTCCTTTTTGTTCTTTTAAAATCAAATTAAGAAGTGTGCGATTCTAGGAGGGAAAAAAAATTGGAGGTGCAAAACTTGAAAAGAAAAGGGAATTAAGGAGTATATTTTTCTAGATTTTGCTATTCAATTGTCACTGTCACTGGCTTCTTTGCAAAATTTTACCTTTTTCACCTCCTTTTTCTGCCTTCACTACATTTTACCAGCGTTTCTCTTGTTCAATAAATTGCAAAACTATGTGAGAAATTGTCTCATTCAATCAATCCACTCTCTGAAGCGTTAGAATTCAGAGAGAGGAATATTTGTCAATCTGTGTTTCCCATTAATATACTCGTGTATTAACTATGTACAAAGACATAAGTCTTCTTTCTTTATGTGGAGGTTTCTTGAACTCTTGCCTCTTGTTGTTGTGAGATCATGTGAAAATTTTAAAAACCATGTGATGCGATGTGATGAGATGATATAATGCCACTGAAATTGATGCATTTTTTTTTTTTTTTGTAGATAGATAAAAAAATCAAGAATTTTATATTGGAATATCATACCGTTTTTTAATTATTAGATCATCACGTTAAATTTTATCGATCAGATTATCATATTAGAATCTTATTAATAGGAATTGTTGTTTTAACTATTAAAATTAAGTTTTAAATGGGTTAGTTTATTAGAAAAGGCAATTATGTGTCACGCGCTATAAATTTTACAACAGATCGGATTGTTAAAACGTCATAAATTTTACAGTAGATAAGACTGTAGTTTTAACCGGTAGGATAAAATAGTAGTTCCTAAAACTTATGAAGATCTCACAAAAAAACTGTATCCTACTTAGAATATTTGTCTTAATATCGTGCCATAGAATTTCGTATTAAGTGTATACACATCTTAATCATACATTTCCATTGATGGAAAATTGCTTTCCTGACTATGGAAAACATGAGAAAGTGATCTGTTTCCATGATTTCCTTTTTAGAGAACAGCTAATAAAGCATTATATGTATCTCGGTCTCGGCTTTCTCAGAAAAACGACTAAAGCTTAGTCGGTATGAGCTGTAAGACTAATTAATACAAACAACGCAACTGCTCTATCCATAATTCTTAGTGAATGGGTTCACCAAATCCAAATTCAGAGTGAGTCCTATTATATAATTGGGAGTTTATGATGTAAGATTAGAGAAAATAAATTATCATGAACCTTTTACTTTTAATTGTTAAATCGTTAAATTTATATCAAAAACTGTTTATTTTACGTATTTTTTTAAATTTAATACAATTTTAATTAAATTTTATAACTAAAAATATAATTTATATCAGAAACTGTTTAGTTTACGTACTTTTTTAAATTTAATATAAATTTAATTAAATTTTATAATTGAAAATATAAAATTACAGATAATTTATTTTTTTAAAGGTCTATTGGTTAAGGTCCTAATATAATTTAAAAGAAAATTTGCTCCCTTCAAAAAAATTAAAAGAAAAAATCCGCGGCTACCTCAAATCAATATGTCAAACCTGTCTTCGTCTTATCTTTCATCTCATATCAAATTAGAGTTCTTATTCTTCTATCTTATCATACAGTTTTGTTTAGCTTATATGCAAGTTCTCATCATTAGAATCGTATATTATATTGTTATTTTTTGTTAGAGAATGAAAGGATATTATAGGTAGAACGTTACTGTAAGGCAGCGTGGTGCTAAACCCCATCTATTAATAGAAAGTGAATTCCTCCATCTACTAATAAAAATTAGATTTATGCGGTATGAGAAATCATGACACGAATCACGTGTGTTTTACGTGTGTTTTTTGTATAAAAAAAAAATATTGTAGCGAATCACGAACCATAATCGATAAAAAAAAAATACTGTAGCGAATCACGAACCATAATTCGAATAATGACATAAATTTATTGACAAAACACATGCTTATAAGTGAGATTTCATTTTTTTTTATTAATAGTGTTTAGCACTGATAGTGCTCCTAAGCATTTCTTTTTTTTATAGGTAAGTTGAAGACATAAGGCGGAAAAAAAGGATCATAGTGAAGAAAGTGGTGTGTGTATTACAGATTATTTTTTCTTTTTTTTTCTCAGGAAAGGTAGTGTTTATTTCTTTTTTCTTTTTTCTTTTTTTTTTGTTTAAGGGGAAGTGGTGCATTTATTTAAATCTTGAAATATTAGGACCGTTTTTTCTATTTACTTTGAATGTGAATTCATTTAGACCATTTTCAAAGCATTCGAGCACGACAAAACCCCGTATTTTCCTACATTTTGTTCGATGTTTAACAAATTAAAATAAACTCTTATCCGTTGTCTAAATTCCTCCAAATTAAATAAACAAGAATGGGATACGATAAACAAAATGAATAATGCAACAATTGTGGAATAATAATACATAGTTAATCATCATGACCAATTGTATACAAAAATAAATCTATAATAAATAAGCACTAATCAAACTTACTCCAAAACATGAAAAAATAAAAAAGACAACAGACTATAAAAATTCTCTCCACAAAAATTAAAAAAAACACACACATAAAACAATTTTAAAAATAAAAAAACAACTCAAAGTATGCAATGAAACAAAGCCTCCCTTATTTCCCCAAGGGTAAAATTAAAAAAATAAATAAAAAAAAAAAAACCAACATTACAGAAGTGAAAATCCTAGCCATGCACTAACAACCAGAGCCACGAGACCCCCAAATCTCCCACCGTCAAATCCAACGGCTCCATTATCATCCGCCGCCTGATCCGCCGGATCCTCATCAGGCGACTCCGCCGGCGAGTCTGCGTCCGCATCATCGGCCGGCGATGGAGCAGCCTTCTTCTTCTTCTTATTCTTCGACGACTTCGGCGCGTCGGCAGCCTTCTCCGGCGCCGGCGCAGGAGCCGGCGTCTCCGCCTCACCCTTGAAAAGCTCCCTCGGCCTCAGAACCTTATCGATTGTGTAGATCGCCACTGGCTGCTCGTCGATGAGCGTTCCGGTGATCCTCGCCGTGTCGATCTTGGTCTTGAGAGTCACCTCCTCGCCGTCGTTCTGTACGGTGAAATCGTACTTGTTCGCTCCGTCGGTGGCGAGAGTGTTGATGATTCCATTGCTCGATTTCAGCATCGCCAGGGATTGATACACCGGAACTCCATGGTACTCCAGTAGCGAAACCTTGCCGGATTTCGTCAGATTCTTATACTTCGGCAAGAACGCCTTGAACGCGTCGTCCAACGGACAGAAAACCGTCAAGCCTCCGGCGAGATTGTCGGTGAAAGTCCCGATCGCCTCCGACGCGAGCAGCGTGTCGGCGAAGAGCTTACATCCGTGCGCCGACATTATTCCGGTGATGTTGAGCTCCGCCGGTCCCGGAGTCGGCGCCTCGGCGGCGGCGGAGGGGAGCGCGTGGCTGATTTGGATGACGGAGATGTTGTACGGGATCTCCTGTACGGACTTGAGGAAATGGGAGGAGAAAGTGCCGTCGTTGTCCTCGGGGGCAAATCCGACCTTTCCGCCGCGCTGGTCGGTGATGTTGACGAATCCGGTGGATCCGGGGGCGGAACCGGTGGCCTGGAACATGGTGGCGGAGAGGGCGGTGCCGTTGGTGATCTGGTGGAGCTTTTTAGCGCCGAAGTAGTCGAGGAGGACGTGGAGGGAGAGAATGTTCTTGACGGTGTAGATCGAGGGGTTCTTCCCGAGGATGTCGGACATGGCGGCGTTGTCGATCGCCAGGACGGTGATCGTCGTCCGGCGGTTGATCTCTGGCGCGAGGTGGGTCAGGGTTAGGTAGTGGTTGAAGGTGGAGAACTCGGGGTGTTTTGCAAGGATTTTGGTGATGTTGTGAGCGGAGGAGATGGCGGCGAGGGAGAGGAGGACGGCGGCCGCCATGGCCAGGACCAGGCGGAGCTGCTGCATTGTGGTTTGGAGAGAGAGAGCGCTAGGGTTCTAGAGAGAGAAAGTGGAAGGAGAAGAAGAAGGAGACAAGTGCAGAGGAGAGTAGTGAGGAGAAGAGCAAAAGTAAAGAGAGGAGTGAGGAGTGCTTAAAATATTGGGACTTAGATACGGGGAAAATTACAGGTGAAGACACTAGTTCCTTTTTTGAAAATTTTCTTTTCATGTTTTTTTTTTTTTTTTTAGGAAAAGCTTTAGAATTTTATTTGTTGTAGAGTAAAATCTACCAAATGTGTTTAAAAAAAAAAAAAAAAAACTTTGTAGTTATTCAGTTACACATGATCGTGGCGGTTGGAAGCATAGTTCAACATTAATTTTACACTTAATTTTATTATGAATTGTATAGTTCAACCCCTCATAATCTGACTAATCTGACTCATATGTCTACGTATTTCTATTATTTTTTATGTTCTTTTAATAATATTATGATATGTCAATTAAAATCTCTCGTTATATAAAATTTCATATTACATTCACATTAATTAAAAAATTATAACGGTTAAAATGTTTTTATTAACGTGACATAATCTTATTCAAAGATGTGAATGAAGGGACATCTTATTAGCTCAATCTCAATCCTCTACTTAAAAGTTTTTAAAAAATGCATAATTCTTGTTTTTTATTATAGGTGTAAAATATAACATATTTTTAGGGCAACAATATGGCATAAATCATTACCCTATAAATCATTACCATATATGCATGTAGAATATAGTTTTGTGTGCATGTTATGAACTTTTCTTGTCTTTTTTGTTTTCTTTCTTCTTTAATTTTGAGATAAAAAAATGGGCTTGTTTTTTTGGTGTGGTTTAATGTATCCGAGGAAAGCTTGGGAAGGGCATAACAAGGTTGTTAAGTTCTTTAAACTGTGCTTTGAAATTTTATTGATGTACCTTTCTTGTATGTTGACCCTTTTTTACTTAATAATTATGGATCGATTCATCACTACTTTTTGTTAACGTTCATTTCCATTGCTTTAAAATATGCTCTAATGGAGAATGTAACGCGACTCTGTTCATTTTAGTGATTTAAGTTTAGAATTTAAGTTTTACTACAGTGAAAAGTTCTCTGAAACAGTCACATTTAACTTTTTTGTTACAGTAAAAAGCTCTCACATAAAGTCATATCTCAACTCGAATTAAAAACTCGAATCAGCGAACTAAACGGGCCCTTAATATTGTCGTTGGAGACTTTTTGGAACTGAGATGGGTAATTGCATAAAGACCTTAATCATTGTATTATTTTTTTATATTAGACTTTGAGGCGCATATAATGGTGTATAATTTAAAAATCAACGCTTAAATTTTATTTGAAATGAAATCCATGGGACATAGGAAAGGAAAGTATCTTATCGAAAATAATATAAACTATTTTTAATATTTTGACAGATTAAGTAATTGGATAGTTTATTCTCATATAAATAATAAGAGAGATTATTTTTCATATTTTGTCTTTGCTCTCTTTGTTATAAGTGTGGCTATAAATAACATATTTTGTGCTTGCTCTTTTTATGATATGTATGACTATAAATAACTAGATAACAAGGCACAAACAAAAGAGTGTGACAAAAATATGTAAGCTTTGTCTGTTTTATTTCTTTCCTAGTTGTGAATTTATCGTGATTGTTCAGACTCTGTCATTGTAATAACCACGCACACCGTTAGCAATTAAACACGTGGTGATGATCGTGATTGTAAAGGATTGTGATTTGACGTAGGAAGATCATGCTTGTGACTAGAGTATCGTGAGACTATCCCGTTGATGATTTCTGAACGGATATCGAATTAGAGATCTGAGATGGAACCTGGTGGTATATTTTTCCTTTCACTTTTCAAATATACCTAAGAAAATATTAAATTCAAACGGCTATATAAGGAAGCATAAATTGGTTCAAGAAAAAACTTTTTATATTGAAGAGTGACATTTTGAAATAGGGAAAAAAAATATATACAACAGTTACATCTTACTTGTAACGGCAAAAAGGGATTTAGCAAACTCGAGGAATAAAATAAAGGGGGAATTATAAATAGAGTAAAGGAGCTGCTGAAGAACAGAATCCACGTGGTTTTGGGCATTGGGAGCATTTCCTTTGATCAGAAGACAGAAATCAAGGCAATAATGTAATTTCAAAAAATAATAAAATAATAATAATAATAAAAGAAACAAAGAGAAAAAGAAAAGTACCTTCTTTCTTCTTCATTTTACAGTGGATTTACTCCCCAAAGAAAGACCAATTTCACAAGCATCGAATAGAATCAAATCAGCCAATCCCACGTTGGGCAATGGCCCACTTATTGTGTGTCCAGAAGCTTCCACGGGACCCACATGACACCCATCAAATCATCTCATGCACGTAATTGCAATATTGCACTAATTATCATGATTCAAGGGGAGAACCTCAATATTATCCTATTTTAATAAATTATCTCTTAAATTTTTAATTTTAATAAATTATTCTTTAAATTTATAAATTTATTGTAATGTGCCATATTTAATTAAATTTACTCAAAATTTTTATTAGATTCAAGAGATTAAAAGTTGAGAAAATATTTGTATTACATTTGAATTAGAATATTTAAGCTGAACGTATTTTTTGACACTAATTTAACACAAGTATTGTCAAAATGAGGCATATACATCAACTTTACAAATTGAGGGGGGCAATTGAATCAAATTAAAAATTTAGGGAACAAATTACTAAACCACGATAAGTTTAAGGGACAAGTGTGTTAAAAACCCTAAAAGTAAGTAATTATGTGAATTTACACTGACCAATTTTTTTAAAAATTTTTTTTGACACAAAATGAAATTAAATGTGTACCTTTTATAAATTTCATTTAAACCCTCATTTTATCTCATATTCTTGTTAAAGATGCGAAAATACTGTAGCGAACTACGAACTATAATTCGAATCAGAAAATAAATCTCCCAACCAAATAACACCTAATTCTTTATGGTGGAGTCCATAGTCTTAACAGATCTAATAGTTATTAGCTTGACAAAGCATATTAGTGAAAAAATAATATCTTACCTACATAAAATGGTATATTTTTCCCCCCTTAAAGAACGTTTTATTCCCCCTTTGAATGGTAAAATGGTAATCTCAAAACACACAAGAAAAATGGGAAATGTAAAAGAAGCATTTTGGTAAAAAAATGACTGTGTGCCAACTCAGCATTTGTCGGCATTGAAGAAGTGATGAGGGTACTTTCGTAGTTTTGTTGAAATTAGAGGGCAATATCCCAGACAAAAGTGTGGGTGGTTCTGGTTGATCTGTTGGGCCAAACTGCCCAGGTACCTGGATTCTACAAAGATTGCCAGTCTGGTCACAAGTTCACTAACTCATAGACTTCAGCCACGTGTACGGTTGAGATGGTGCAATCTCACATCCGTTAAGATTTTCCACCGACAATACTTTTCATGGATGAGTTGGAAACACGATGACCTTTAACGGCTGGGATCTTTTCTTCTAAATTCTTCTTCTTTTTGTTTTTGTTTTGTTTTTTTTTTTTGTCTTGCGTGGAAGAAAGTAGACACACAAACTTTGTATTAATTAACTTAATCCTATAGATGTTTTGGGTTTAAGCAATTTCGCAATTTTTAATCAAAGGAAAAACAATAGAAATTTAATGTGATTGTGGTTATAATTATAGGCTTTTTCACTATTGGATTCTATTCCAATCTAACAATCCCAAAACATACGTACATAAATGAGAGTATATAATATGTGTAGGTGCATAATAGATGCATAATTAGTGGCAAAATTAATGTGCATGATTATTCCAAGGCAATCTAGAGTAATGAAATGGTTTTGTTTATGATTGATTGAGAAAGTGTGCTAGTTAGGCCTCAATTATGTTGGTGGATGCCGTTAGAAACTTTGGAAAACTCGTCCAAATTCAGTGTCTTTATCATGAAAATAAACAAGTATCAATGTACTCATACAAAAACAAAGCTTAAACATATAAAAACGCACCTAATATATAGTTAGATACAAATATAGTATATAAATAATTATACAAACAAATAGTACAAGTACAACAACAAGCTTTAATCCCAACTTAATTGGGATCGGCTATATAGATTTCACTTTTTCTATACAACTATGTTCGAAATTAAACTTTCTTGAATGTCTAGATCTAGAATGTCACCAAGAATTACATGGACCGAAGTCGTTAGGAAATACATTTTAGATTTAGGCATTCAGGAAAGTTTAATTTCAAACAGAATTGTGTGAAAAAGTAAAATGGTACAAGCAAAGAATCATGAAAAGGAATAGAAGCACAGTTTGAACATGATGGTTAGAAACATTATGGTTTGAAATATGTGATTTGAGCTTTTAGTTCATAATAATCAGAGGTCTTTTTCTTTTCACAACTTAAATTTTTTTGTTACAGTATCTTTTCTTACAAAATTTATATTCACTTTTTTTATTACAGCGTTTTATCTCACATGAAAAAAGTTTTAATTCTGATTTGAGTCGGCTCAAAACATCGAAATCATTAGTTTGAATCAAGTCTCAAAAATGGCAATAAAAGTTGGTTCAAAACACTTGAAATTGTTTACTAAATACCCTTTTGACATATTTAATATGCTGGTGTTGTTATTAGATGAGATATCAATCGTGTCGCATTGGCAAACATGGTTTTATTCTGTGTTGAGTCAAGCACAAAATTTTCACGCTTTTTGCAAAACCAAATGCTAAATACTTATAATTAAACCAATAATGGGAATTGCACATCTCGTGCTCATGCGTGACATAACTAGCGCATTGCGTCCTTAAATTCTTCATAAGATATTTTTTGAACGTTGAAATTCTTATTTTCTTGGACACAGTTGAAATTAAAATATTATTAAAAAAACCATTCAAATGAAATGAAATTAATTGATATCCATGCATATTCATTTTTTTAGACAATACAAAATATATCAAGTAGTGACATCTATGTGAATAATCAAATCATTATTTTTTAAATGTTAAAGAAATTTGCTCGTCGTGTTAGCTTATTACACACTACCCCGAGTTGTACTCGGCCTATAGGCCAAGACAGCATTGTGTCATGTTGTGTTATCGTGTTTAATGGGTCGGGTGGGCTAGTTAACGGATAGTCCGACAAGCCCGACACAATCGACATATTTCTCATTATATGGTTCTTCTTTTATCTATAGTCTACCTCTTTCTGCTTTGCTCTCCATCACAAGCATCTTTTATTTATGATTTTGTGTCTGTCTTTACAAGTCATTGCTTGCACATTGCGCCACGCCATGGCATCTCTTCCATGTAAATAGCCTCTAAAGAAAAAGACAATATAAAACCAAGATAACTGTCTTTCTTAGGGGTTTAATTGAACCATGAAAATCTTTAGAAGTTTTGGCTAGAATATTTCTTTCATTAACTTGTGGGTTTCGGTTATCTAACGATTTGTATGGATTTTTCCATTGGTGACCAGAAAAAAGTGTTTTTTTTTTTAAGGATTATTGTGATGCTCATTTAGCCACTTCGATACATGAACTCCAATGAAAGAAGATTATGCCGAGCCACTTTGAACCAACTTTTCAAGGTTGACTATGAAGTCATGACTCATCACTTTTTTATTTTCACAATAAATAAATAAATAAAAATTATTAGTGTCATTTCCTCTCGATTATTGATTCCTAGTTTAGACATCCAATGGCTATGCAAGACTTTCAATTGCGGCCAAAGCTCAAAATACGTATGGAATCCTTTGCATATCCTGAGAGAAAAAGAGGGAAAGACATCATTGCCTTTGCCATCGGTGGTCATGGCTCATTAGTGCTTATTGTGAGAGCTTCTTCATTAGTCCTGAAGATCAGTTTCCCAACAAAACTAACAATTCAAGCGAGCTTAATCATACATGAAGTTCAAGAACTTGAAGCGAACATATGACTAAGTCCATATCAAACAGGACGGTTTAACCTAACTAAGGACCCGTTCGTGTCATAGGTTTAAACAGAAAAGTTTGAACGTTTTTCGCAAGTCTCCTGCGTTACACCAAGCAATACAACTCGGCATTTGGGATCGTACAGAATTTCGATGATTTGCTCTGTAATCCCTTCTCATCTAGACATGTACAAATCTTTGCCCATCAAAGTAAATCCTACTAATACTTTTTGAAGCAGTACAGAGAAATTTAAATCATGAACAACCACACAGCACGTATATACTGTTAGAGATTGCATGAAGAACAGTTAGTAGTTAGTACTACATAGTTAGAACTACATATATATAGATAATCCCTGTATAATCAAATTACTTTGCTTCTCATAGCAGCATTAACAAAACAACTACTTTACTCTATTACAACTTATACATGCCAAAGACTAAGATGCCTCATTGAATAACTGGGGCTATTCTCATATATACCATGAAAAAACATTAACATAACATACAAATAATCATTTAGAATCAATGCTATAAACAACATTCTGGTACAAAAGCTCCTCGCTGTTTCTATCATAAATGTGTAAACTCCTACAAATTCTATAAAATCAAAAATGCAGTTTCGTCCCAATTTTTTTTCTTTTATAACGTTTTAGTTTTAGATTCCATAATTTGTAATAGTACAGGAGCCTTTTGGCACTGGGGTCTGCCTTTTAACGTTTTAGTTTTAGATTCCATAATTTAAATTCTAGACTATCTAAAAAGCAAAGTTACAGTAGTGTATTATCCCATAATATCAACTATAAGTCTATAACCTATACACGCCCATTAGCTAACAAGGGGCAAGGGCAATTCCTTAATATCCCATCAAAAACAACAACAAAAAAGCAAGAAATAAAATTCTAATCAATTTCTATATCACTTTAATAATTTAGAACCACCCAACATTAACAACATTATGGCACAAAAGTTATTATATTTAAGGCTCAATAACTGGAGAAAAAAAAAATCTAAGCTTTCTTAAAATTCCCACTTTAACCCCATTACAACTGGGAGTACTAGTAGTGTAGTACACATGTTCAAAGAACTAGCCCTCTCATTAGCTTCAACAACAATAGCGAAAACAAGGGCTTATTCCTTAATATCCCATCAAAAACACAAAAACAAAATAAAATTCTCAATTTCTTATATATCACTTTAATCATTTAGAACCAGCCAACATAAATAACATTCTGGTACAAAAGTTACTAAAAAATCTAAGCTCTCTTCAAATTTCCACTTAAACCCATTATGTTCTCAAAGAACTTGCCTCTCAGCAGCTTCTGCAAAAATAGCTAACAAGGGCTATTTCTTAATATCCCATCAAAAACACAAAAACAAGAAATAAAATTCTCAATTTCTATATCACTTTAATCATTTAGAACCAGCCAACATAAACAACATTCTGGTACAAAAGTTAATAATAATAATAACAATAATAAATCTTTCTTAAAATTCTCACTTAAAACCATTACAATTGGCTTTACTACTAGTAGATGCTCTTAAAGAACTTGCCTCTCAGCAGCTTCAGCAACAATGGGCAACCTTGGCAACTGACCAAGCAAGCAAGAGGAAGACCCATAAATCAAACAAACCAAAAGGAACAAAAACACAGTACTATCCAAACTCATCATCAAATCCAACCCCAACCCATCTCTTGGATTGAAACTTCTCTCCAACAAATCCGGAAAAATCAGAAGAACATCAAGCACAATTGCCTGCATAGTGTTGAACCTTACATATCTACTGAATTTTGAGTTTCTTACTACCACAAAATAAAGTGTCAAAAACACCAAAAACCCATTAAAGGGAAAGCTCTTGAACACCCTTATGGCCGGCACCAAGGGCTGTATCAGAGCTTGGATGGGGCTGAACTGGGTTATGACGTACTTGCCGTACTGTACGCCGTCGAAGAAGGGGTAGAAGTAACAGATGGCCGAGATTATCCTGTCCGGGGGGTCGGCGGAATTGCTGCCCTTGGATTGGGAGATGATTTGTGTTCTGGGTCTTGGTTTGGTTAGAGAGAGAAAAGTTTGGTGATTTGGAGAAAATAGGAAATTTGAGTGATGGGTTTTGTGGGGGAAGTTCAAAGGAAGAGGGGAGAGAAGGTTTGAGGTCGCCATTTTTTTTTTTTTTTTTGCTTTTCCGATGACAGGGAAAAAGCTCGAGAAAAAGAAGAAGGCGAAAGTAAAAGAGTGAACCAGAAGAATATCTTCTTTTTTCTATTTACTTATTTTTCAATTAAGAAACGACGTGTCAATTTTGTATGAACTTACTTACTGACCGTCGGATCTTTTTTTAAGGGGGCCCTTTTTCTCTTTTTTCTCTCTGATTTTCTCAATATTATAAATATCTTCTGGCCTTGCCGTTTATGTTTGTGGGTCGTTTTTACATTTTATCGTCGAAAGGCAATTTGTTATCGTATTTTCTTTTGGATTTCCTATTTTTTATTGCTGTCGTTTTTTCTTTTTGCCTTTGTCAACGTTGTTTTCATTTTTTGTCGTTTATACCGTTCTTGTTTTAATTTCATGTCGTTTGCAGTTTATTCTCGGTTTTCATCGTAATTTCCTTTATCTTTCTTGTCGTGTGCTCGTGTAGTCGTGTTGCCCTTTTTTTTTTTTTTTTCCTGTTTCTATATGCTGTCGTTTTTATCTTCCTGGCTGTGTTCATTCACATTTTCCCCCCTCTTTTACCAACGTGCTACAGCGGAATTGTGTTTATCCTTTTGTAATTCCTTTGCCCCGTTCCAATTGCTGTCATTTCCCATTTGATTGTCGTTATTTGTCCTGTTCCATTTTTTGAAGCAGTTATCGTTATTTGTCTTTGTCGTTTTTCATTTACTGTTGTTTTAACATCCCTCTTCTTGCTACTAAAAAAAAAAAACAAAAAAACAAAAAAACAAAAATCCCTCTTCTTGGATTTACTTTAAACACGTTGCCCACTTGCCCCTTTCATGTTTGGCTTTTCTTTCGCCCAACTGTAAAAAAAAAACGATTATGAATTCTAAGAATAAAAAACCTAACATATCATTTAAACTCAAATATTTCTTTTTTTAATGTTTAAATAAACGAATGTTAAAATATAAATCAATGAATAAATAGAATATTCATCATCATTCAACAAAAAATGTTACAAACCGTCGAAATTTCTTACAAAAATATGAACCATGCGTAACCAAAGGAGAAAAAAAAAAAAAAAAGAAACGACAAATAATTTAGAAAGCCAAAGCAGCGGCGAACATAGCCAGGCTGCTCAAAACGACATGGACCTCGTACTTTGAAACCACACCCGACCCATCACCAACCGGACCCTGAGCAGTTTCCGGTGACAGGCTCGCCGGTGTCGAAATTGGTGGGCTACCACTCGATGGGAACACCATCGGAGAATCAGCCGGAGTCGCTGAAGTCGAAGGAATCAACCCCGGCGCCTCGGGAGTCGCCGCAATCTCCGGGCCCTCCGCTGGTGGCGGAGCCCCAACGGGACTATCCGCCCCAACCGGACTTAATTCTGGGGCACTCACCGGAGTGGAAACCGTCGGGGGAGGAGTCGCCGCAGCCGGAGACGAAGTTGGCGTAGAGCCACCAGCAGACGGGCTGACGGCGGGGGAAGTCGCAGGAGACTTTGCCGGAGAAACCGACGGCGCCGTCACCGGAGGGTTTGACACCGCAGGAGAGACCGCCGGAGAAGCCTTAGGCGGAGAAGCAGCCGGAGACTTTGACGGGGACGGCGAATGAGTCGGCGGAGCAGGCTTCGGAGAAGCGGCCGGAGAATGCTGCGGTGGCAGCGGCGGAGACGGGGGCGGAGGCCGCTTCGCCGTGGAGGGCTTTGGAGAAGGAGCCGGTGCATTGTCTGCTCGTACCATATCAAAACTTGAAAAACAAAGAACTAAAATTGAAAGTAGAAGTAGTTTATGCATGTTTGTGAAGATGTTTGAAGAAGAACAACAACAAATAGATCAAAACTGATAAGAATTATGAATGAATTGTTTCTTTGATGAAAAAGCGATGGCGAGAAATATATATATATATATATATACACGCACAAATATATATAGGGGAATTTGGTTTTAGAAAACCAAAGCGACGTCACTTTTCAAATTTTGGGGAGGAGAAAAATGTTACCGTTGAGGGGGGTTTTTTGGTAGGGGATGTGACTCGTGACCGGTTATTGTGGGTAAAGTAGTCGTTGCTTCGCATAATGTGACTGGCTGGGCCGGTCATGCTTGTCGTGGAGTTTAAGAGGGTGAGATTCCTTGTTTCCTAGTGGGGCGAGGGATTGTGTCTCACTGTCTCTTTCAGAACAAGTTGGTGTGTATATTATAAAAAAATAAATAAAAATAGTAACATATTAATATAATAGTTTATAGTGGGAAGAATCTTGCATCGGTCAGTCAGGCAATCCTTTTAAACCGTTGGATGAAAACATTAGAGCAGTTCATTTACCGATTTGAGTTTAGAATTTAAGTTTTGTTACAGTAAAAAATTCTCAGAAACAGTCACATCTAACTTTTTTGCTATTAAAAAAGCTCTCACATAAAATTACATCTCAACTCAAATTATAAACTCGAATCAGTGAAGTGAACGGACCCTAAAAGCCCGATTTTCATAAGGGCAAGCTAATATATGTGAACGTAACTCGTTACAATATTTTTTTCTCATAAAAAATATATATAAATTGAGAATAATATTTTGAATTCATGAACTAAATGTTAATAAAGATGGGTAGTGGCTATTAAGGACCCATTTAGTTCACTAATTCGAGTTGAGATGTGACTTTATATGAGAACTTTTTACTGTAGCAAAAAAGTAAAATGTGACTGTTTCTGAGAGTTTTTTACTCTAGTAAAACTCGAATTCTAAAGTTAAATTGGTGAAATAAACGGGGCTTAAAATATATGACAAATAACGTAGGCTCTAGTAATATTAAATGTAATTTAAAATTAGTAAAAGTAAATCCTGGTATTGTTTTAATAGGAAATAAGTGCTTGATTCATAATCATCTCTGTCAGTTTCATTCATGTTTATGTTTATCCTGGTTCAAATTAGTTCATGGTAAAATTTGCTAAATTACTATCTTACAAATTGCGCCCCTTAGACATATATCATATGTTCACTTTTTTTTTTTTTTTGAAAATTACCTATTCACTTGATATTATATACACAGTCATGCGCATTGACATAGTTATAACGGTTATTAATCAAACTATTTAGGTGCCATGTGAGGAGTAATTTTGAAAGTTGTATCTCACGTTAATATTTCAATTACTATGACATTATTTCTAATTTTTTAGTACTAAAGGTCTCATTTGATTGTTAATACACAGTTAACACTAACGTTATATTTGTTAAAATGAAAAGGTGATACGAAAAAAGTTAGATAAATTTTAAAGTTGAAATGTCCTTTTATATTGTATTTTTCTTTTTATTTAATACGTCAGAAATTAAGAAAAACTGAAAATATCATGTATTTATATTTAGACACAAGGATAACATTTACTAATATTTTCGGAATCAAAATATTTGATATGAAATTAGGAAAAAAGATTGAAAATATCACTTATTAATATTTGGTCCAAAAACTTGATTGCAGGGTACTAAAATGGTATCTTTTAAATGTGATGGTAATATTTTAATATATCAAACGTGACGGCACTATATTCATGCGTTTGTTCTCTAACTTTGTTCCATTGATTTTGTATGCATTTTGAAACATCGTTTGGTATGAAATTTAGGTTCAATTATTATCTTTGTATAAGTATAGTAGGCCAATTCATATGCTTAATTATAATGTTCTATTACCATATTTACGCATATTAATTGAAACTGCACTTGTACGCGTGTTAGATTATATAGATAAGAATGAAAAACATATTTATTAGGGTCTCAATTAGAGAAATAAAAAATGTATAATATGACAAAAAGGAAAAGAATGAAAAAAAGGGAAGAAAAAATAGAGAGAAAAAATAGAATGAAAATAAAAAAACAAAACAAAACTCACAAACGAACCGTTTTATTAGGGAAAGATGATTTAAAAAAAATAGACAAGAATATTTATGAGAAGAAAAATAATGTACAATAAGGCAAAAAAAAATAAGAATTTAAAAAAGTAGAGAAAAGAAAGAAAGAAGAGAGAAAAATCGGAGGATAGTTTTAAAAATAAGGGAGATTCTTTAGTACGTCTGGTATACTGGTAGGCCAAGTTTTTCTAATCGTTAAATCTGCGTATTTTTTATTTTTACGTGATTTTATGCAGATCTCAAAGACAGAAAACCTAACATACTGATATGTTGGCGTACCATGAATCCTTAAAAATAAAAAGAAAAAAAGAAAGAAAGTAAAATAAATAAATAAATAAACAGTGAGAAAAAAAAGTAACGAAATGGGGTAATGAAACAAAAAAAATGATTCACACTTTTATATTAAGTATGGAGTAGTCTTCCTAATACTTTTGTGTTTTGATTTTACTCAACTAAGTTTAACAATCACAAGGTTGTTTACTTTTACTACTACTAATTAATTTCAATATTATCTATATTTTGCTATCCTCGTTTACTATTTACTCCATTTACTTCCTAATATTGCGTTAAATGAATTCATCTATGTGTATATTACTCCCAACATTACTCTATGCTCGTTTCATTATGTCCTCTACATATTATTACTACTCATATTTATCTTTGTTTAATTAAATGCATGGTAAAGTTTATATATATATATATATATATTTGCAAGCCCAAATCATTAAACTAAGGTTAACTATTAAATTTGTTACATTAATCCTCTTATTAAACACAAAATCAACTATGTTACAACGTTTTGCTTCTTCAAATACACTTTCTTTGGTACAAATGTACACTAGCAGGTATCTGGCCTTACAATGTCATCCATCTAGCCAATTTACCAATTTTTTTAAGCCTTTGTACATTTTCTAATAGATGTAAAATGACTAATTTGGCCTTTTCAACTCATTTTTATATTGTTTCTTACTCAAACATCAACCTTTTAACTCTTACAAGTGTCCTCACATAAATAACTTTTCTCTAACACATTAACTTTAAGTCAGCATCAATCCATTTTTTACATTGTGCGCATGACAATTTCAACAACTGCTTCAATCATATTAAATATTTAAAAAAGTGAGCAATAATAACCCCAACAAATAAAATAACTAGAAATATTAACAATTATATACTATCTTTAATCTCTGGAGAATTAAAGTCCTACTACAGTTATGATATAATTGTATCTTCATTTACAAATATATATGAACTTAAATTATTATATCCTCAAGAATTCTTACACGCTCTAAATTTCAATGGAATACCACCACATCAATTGAACCTTAAAGTAGGAACTCCAATAATGTTATTAAGAAATCTAAATTAATTAATTGGATTATGGAATGGAACAAGACTTATAATCACACAATTAACAAACAAAATTATAGAAGCACAAATTATAAACTTAAACAATATTAATGAAAAAGTATATATCTCAAGAATAGACATGACTGTGCACGAATCAAAGTGGCCATTTACATTAAAAGACGATAATTTCCCGTAAAAATATGCTACGCAATGACGAAAAACAAAAGCCAGGGACAATCACTGAGAAAAATTGGATTATACTTAGAAATTCATATTTTTACTCATGGACAATTATATGTTGCTTTATCAAGAGCTACAAACCCAAACAGATTACACATATTAATTCATGATTCAATTAATAAATATCCAAATCATCTAAGAAACATTGTTTATAAAGAAATTCTACATAATATCATATAAAATGTAAAATATTGCATAAGAACATATACACTATTAATATACGAAGTCAAAAATACATCCAACATTGTACTAACAATTTCATGTCATCAATATATTTTATTACCACTAGATTAAAAACATATTTAATAAAATTACTCATCCACAACTTGAATAATCATTTTTCTCCTGTAAATGACTAGGCAATATGACAACACCAATTCGTGCATTAAGACCAAATGAAATTTATGAAACAATCCGAGTAAGAATCTGCAGATTATGGACAAACAACGACTTGACCACAAGACGTCTAATAAGTCTTGATTGTCTCTTAGTCGACGAAGAGGTAATAACTTTACCAAACATTACAGTACATTATCTTTTATTTGATAATATATATAATAAAGTTTATAACAATCACATCTTTTTCATTTGCAGCATGAAGCAATCCAAGCATCAATCCGAGCACGTAACTCAGATGTTATTTCTCAAAAAATTCAACTGGGAACTATATACGACATCAGCAACTTCTTTGTTACTCAAAACAAACCAACATACAAAGTTGTACCACATAATGCAATGCTACAGCTTTTGTCCCAGTTGCAGAAGAGGCATTTCCCATCCCTTTCCACAGGTTCTATTTCACAAAATTTGATAAGCTTCAGCACATGATCCAGACAATTAAAATTTTAACTGGTAACATAAATCACTTTTTCCCTAAAACAAAAATATGCATTACTAATCCATTAATTTATGTTCTTAACGTCATCTATTTATCAATCAACATATGTCATCAGCATTGTAACAAAGGTGTAGAGTATTGAGCAAACAAATATTAACAACATGCCAACATCATGACGCACAATAATGATATAAAATATAAGATAAATAAACTTTATGCAAATTTTATCATAATCACGCAATAAAAATTTATATTCATTAAGAGCATGAAACTTTTCTAACAGTCAAAATATCCCAATTTTTCTTTTTTTCTTTTCCCAACTGCAAGTTACTTTATGGGGACATAAAGTAAATTAATTTGACAAAAATGTCCTTAAATCAATAAAAGGACCAGTTGTAGCAGTCTTTGCAGCAATGTTAGTAAAGCAATATCTAGGTATTTTGTTAACAATTTATAAAAATAATTACATATATAAACAAAATACTTACACCAAAGCACACCAAGATATTAATCAATTCATTGCCAATACCTTAGGAAACGCATATGTATCTAGCACCGCAACCACAATCTTCTACATCGATCCAGATATACCAGAGACAATAACATTAAAAACAAGGTAACAAAAACAATTAATAGTATTTAAAAACTAAAAATTCTTTATCATTTCTCCTCCTAACCATTGTTAAATTTTCATCTTCAGATTTTCTCACCAACACCAAGAAATTGACTTCCAAACAGCACGATCAACACCAGCTCAATCCATTGAAGAACAAAAAATACAAAATAGAATAACTAAATACACTAGACCAACGAGGCAACCAGGTTAACATTATGATGTTCCTTATATTTTTTTCTTTCTAATTATACTATTTAAGCTAACAACTTCTCCTCATCAATATAGGGACCAATATTTACAATAAAGGCCACTATAACCGGATTCTCAACTGACCAAGCCTGGTATTATAATTCCTGTCCGAGATGCTACCAACAGCTAAAGTAGGCAGAAACTGGTTAGTGGTGTGATAGCTACGACCACGTAAAAACAATGCCATCCCAATGGTAACCAAAATTACAAATACACTACCGCTAACATCTATTTACATTTATTGACTATAATAAACAATTTATTACATTATCGAACTATTATTTCATATGTTATAGGTACAAACTCATCACACAAATCGAAGATGGAATTGGAAACATGAGTATTACTATATTTGGTAAAGCAGCACATGTCCTGATCAAAAAACCACGCTCCGCACTAACAATTGATGAAGACTTCACCGATCCACTGACAATTCCACCAATCATCGCTCTGCTGAGAGGACAGACAAAGATTTTTCAAATATATTTGCAGGAAAGAGGAACACAGATAAATGCAATAGTTTCAAAAACATGTAAAGATACACAGCCCACAATACCATCACCACAAATATCAATTACCATGCCACCACGCTCGAGGTAAAAAAAAATCTATTAATTTATACCAATTATATATAAAAGATAGTATCTACTACTTTAAACACACATATATAAGCAATATTTTATGATTTCAGCATTCGCCTAGAAACAACAATACTAGGACCAACATCAATTCACCCACAAACGCTAGACCTAAAAAAATCAGGCGCAATGTTAGATATACTTACTAATTTACATTATTTATAAATAAAAAATAATACTTATAATTTCAAATATATAGCCTAACACATTTCTGGCATTTCAGTTCTCAGCCAAAACAAGCAGGACAATCTAGAAAACGCTCAAGAACCAGATAATGTAACTACTCTTAAATCAAAACATTTCTAATTTCATTAATTATTAATACTAATTTATTAAAACTCTACTTCTTACCGCTAAAAACACAATACAAAAAATTAACAAAACAAGCTAGAGTAGAATGTAAAGAAATATGGCCTATTTGTTTCTGGTCTCGTTTTCATTTTTCACAATTTTCGAGAAAAAAAACTGAAAACGTGTACAGAAAACGCGTTTGGCGTAAAATTTTCTAAAATCAAAACTGAAAACACCTGTTTTCATTTTCTCTTTTTTCCTCATCTTTCTGAAAACGAATTTTTTCCGTTTTCATTTTTCTTGTTTTCATTTCCAAACTTCTGAGACTGCGCGCCACCCCCCGCGTTTGCAACTGCCACCCC
>NW_010357564.1:252268-297634 GCF_000414095.1 Morus notabilis
AATATTATTTATTTAATATATTATTATTTTAAATATTATTACATGTTTTTAAAAATTAAACCACCAAACATAATTTTAATTTTTTTTAAACTGAAAATAATATCGAAATAAAATTATCAAATATATTTTTAAAAATAATTCTAAAATAAAAATAAAAATATTTTTATTTTTATTTTCATATAAAAAATAAAAACATTTTGAAACTAATTCTAAACGCACCTTTATTATTTCATTATATCTACTTATTTATATATATATATATATATCTACATATAAACTACTTTTATTTTTTATAATATAAAAATACTACCCGCAGCAAGGCGTGGGTGACTAGTTTACCAGATAAAGACCAAATGAGTACATGACGCACTACGGCGCACGCTAGCGTTAGCTTTCGAATTCATAGACCAGTTTAATAATAAATAATAAACATAGAAAAAAATAAAATAAAAAGAAAAAGAAAAAAACCAGAAAATTCACATTCCTCTCTCTTCTTACAAGCTCCAAAATTAGGGTTTCATTTCCTTCAATTTTATTCTCTTTCTCTCTCTAACTTTCTCGCTCTTCAACTCGGACACTCTTCCAGAGTCTATCGATTTTCCCTGGTAAGATCTCCAAACCACCAATCTCCTTCCATTTTTTTCTTTCCTTTTTGTCCTGTTTGGTTTCTCGCCGAGAAAATGTTTCTCTTTTGATTTCCGAGAAAAGAAAGAAAAAAGAAAGAACTTTTTACTTAAAAATCTCTGGTAAGAAAACGAGAGAGAAAGAGAGGGATTTTCGGCGAGAAAAAGAAAATTATGGATGAAGGTGAGGGTGCGGATCACCTGGATCAGTTCCACCGCAACGAGGCGATCTCGGCGGTCGCCGACGAGGGTTTCTTGGGGGAGGAGGACGACGATTACGAGGACCTCTACAACGACGTCAATGTCGGCGAGGGTTTCTTGCAGTCGTTGAGAAAGAATGAAGAGGTTCGAAACGAGGTGGTTGAGGAGAAGAAGGTGGAGCCGCCTCTTGCGGCTCAGGAGCCTGGGGTTTCGATCCCCGGTGTCGGTGGAGGGAGCGGCGAGGGTACTGGAGGTGGTGATGGCGGGGCTAGGGTTCCGTCTGGGGGGTATAATCAGAATCTAGGGTTTAGAGGGAGCGAGATTGGCGTGAAGGGAAGTGGTGTTGGATCAGGGCCGTCGGTCGGTGGGGGAAGTGGAATTAGGGTTGAATTGGGGCAAGCTTCGAGTAAGATGACTGAGTTCGAGGAGCAAAGTGGGAATACTGGTGTTGGAGTTCAAGTGATTGGTCAGCAGCAACAGCAACAACAGCCGCTGCCGCCACAGCAGCAACAACCGCCTCATGGCGGTGCGGTGGGGAGTGTTGGGAGCTTGGGGGGTGAGAATATGATGAGGCAAGGAGGTGGAGGTGGTAATGTCAATGGGGTTGGTGGTGGTGGTGGAGGAGGTGCCGGGACAATATTGTTTGTTGGGGATCTGCATTGGTGGACCACGGACGCTGAGCTGGAGGTGGAGCTGTGTAAGTATGGGCCGGTGAAGGAGGTTAAGTTTTTCGATGAGAAGGCTAGTGGGAAGTCAAAAGGGTATTGCCAGGTTGAGTTTTTCGAACCGGCTGCTGCCACGGCCTGCAAAGAGGGGATGAATGGGCATGTGTTCAATGGGCGGCCCTGTGTTGTTGCATATGCATCGCCCTATAGTGTTAAGAGAATGGGTGAGGCTCAGGTGAACAGGAATCAACAGATAGCTCAGTCTTCCGTTTCTCAGGCTAGAAGAGGACCTAATGAGCCTGGGGGTAAACCTACTGGGAATAGCATCGCAACAGGTGGGAATTATCAAGGTGGGGATAACAATAGAGGAGGTTATGGGAGAGGTAACTGGGGAAGAGGTAATGCGCAGGGGATGGGAAATAGAGGTCCGGTTGGTCAAATGAGAAATAGGGGTGGTGCAATTGGTGGCAGAGGTATAATGGGAAATGGGGGAAGTGGGTTTGGCCAGGGTATTGGCACAACCCCTCCAATATTGCACCCTCAATCGATGATGGGCCAGGGTTTTGATCCAACATTTGGGGCCCCTATGGGGAGAATGGGCAGTTATGGAGGGTTTCCTGGTGCTCCCACACCTCCATTTTCTGGACTTTTGTCCTTCCCTCCTGTGGGGGGTGTTGGTTTGCCTGGAGTAGCCCCGCATGTGAATCCGGCATTTTTCGGAAGAGGTGGGATGCCCATGAATGGAATGGGGATGATGCCCACGACAGGTGTTGATGGGCCTAATATGGGGATGTGGTCGGATCCTAGCATGGGTGGATGGGGTGGCGAAGAACACGGCGGCGGGAGAGCTGGGGAGTCTAGTTATGGTGAAGAAGCTGCATCTGATCATCAATATGGTGAGGTTAGTCATGACAGAGGAGGGTGGCCTAATGCCATGAAGGAGAAAGACAGAGGTTCAGAGAGGGACTGGTCGGGGTCTTCTGATAGAAGGTACAGAGATGATAGGGATCAGGCTTTTGATAGGGACATGCCTAGGGAAAAAGATACAGGTCATGAGGAGTGGCCTGAAAGAAGGCATCGTGATGACAGAGAAGTTGGTCGAGAGCGGGATAGAGAGCGTGACCGGGAGCGAGAGCGTTCTCGTGATCGTGAAAGGGATCGGGACAGGGATCGTGACAGGCATAGGGGGGAAGATAGAGACAGATATGCAGACCATCATAGGTACAGGGACCGTGAAGCTGAACATGATGATGAATGGGAAAGGGGACGGTCATCAAGGACTCACAAGGGACGGGTGTCTCAAGAGGATGATCATCGTTCAAGATCAAGGGATGCTGACTATGGGAAGAGGCGGCGGCTTACTTCCGAGTGACTGATTTGACGCTTCTTATTTTTGGATACTTAAAATCTAGAAAAGAAAGACAAAGTGAGAAGAAACTCTGGGGTTTTTATGCTATCTCGACTCTCTTTCAAGTGGCGTCTTATGGTTCTTGATTCACGCAATGGTTCTTCACTCCATCGGTCCAATCTCTGGATGGCTTCTTGTATTCAGAAGTATTGTTTGGTTCTTGGTGAGAAAGGTAACTGAATAAAAATTCAAGTAACATTCTTCTTTTAAAATCTAGTAGTAGATGACGTCCATGATCCCTTTATTGTATGTTTGCTGCGGTGCATGTAGTGTGTAGCATTCTTTACTGCTTGTATGCCTGCCGTAATCTCAGAACCTGTTCAGTCGCCTGTGAATTTTCATGTTAAGCTAATATTGTTATATTGAGAAACCATAAACAAACACTCATGTAGTTGACTGCTGTATTTACACTGGTGTATCTCGATCGCTAAAGGAGTTTGTCATTCCTTTACATGCCCTTTATGAATGTGGTCTATCATGAGAATTTTGGCAGTGGTTTCATTTTGAGCCACGAAAAGTGGAAAGATTGTAGACAATTTTGCTACTTCACCCGAAATTTAAGCGTCTTTATCATTTGGTGTGCTCTTAGATTTGGAGTTTCAACTTGAAAACATTTGAACTCTTCTCAGTTATACTCATGTCTTGCATTTGACTTATTAGTTGACTAAAATGACTTCTTCCTTTTTGTCTTGGAGCCAAAACATTCTTTATTACCCATCTAATTTGTGGTTTTGGTTGAAGGGATGTGGGCAGCACCTTGAATGTCTATCCCTTTTTCTGGCTTAGTTGATGGTATCAATTATGGTTTAGTTGTTAGTGGTTACCTTTTTTAGGCAAGTTTGCTTGTTTTATGTTAAACTTAACATCATTTTTGTTACTGTTTGTGTTAGTATGGCTCGCGGTTGCAAATTGTAATTTGACTTATTCTTTGTTTGGTAGCTGGAGGGCATTCTATCTTTGAGAACCAAAGCTGTGTTGACAGGAACTGAGAGTTTTGCCATTGAGATGAAGAGGGACCTCTTGGCTTGTGCATGGGAGAGAGAATGGATGGTTGTTGCCCCGTTGCCTAATAGAGTTAGAAGTGGACTCTTGCTTTAAGTTTTTAGCTTTCTTTTGCCCTTGTGTTTTTAGTTAAATCAGCACTTGATCAAAACAGATATCAATATTATGGATGATGTTAAATTGCCGAAGTCTGGAATGTGGTTAGACTATTTTGGAACTTGATGCTTGAATGGTGATGTAATAGGATTTAGCACAGGATGTTGTTATTGTGCCTTTTTTTATTGGCTGGTTGTTGTATCATTATTTCCCTCGTTTTTTCTTTTTTCTTGTTCTTTTTCGAGTGTATGTATACTACCATGCTCATTGTGCACATTTTTGGTGAAGTTGCTGTAGTAGGCTAACCATTCAATTGAAGTAGGTTTATACCCAGAGATTGTAACCATACGGCTTTGTACATACTGAGATATTTATGGAATAGATTTCATTCTTCATAATCCATGGTTTTTTTTTTCCCTGTCCTCCTTTTACTGTTGACCACATGTTATGTTTTTCACTTGGGTACTGTTAAGAATCTCTTGAGTTATTTGTCAAAATATTTGTACCAAATGATGTGGCAAATGAGTTATTAGTTTCAATTGGTGTGGTACAACTTTATATTAATAAAGATGGATAAACCAATTGGAGAATTGCAATTTAGATGCTATATCATTTGGTGCAAAGAAGATTTTGAGAGCTCATTTGGGATCCCTATCATTATTCTTTTTCACTTTTTTTTTTTTTTTTTCATTTGGTGCAGCTTCATTAGACAGATCATATAGATTCGCCTGATAAGTCAATCTGCCAAAAGAAGCACATTTGGCATTCTATAGGCATTCTTGTTTTGCATTTGCATTTGCATTTTCAGTGTACTGAACAATTAGTTCACTTCTAGAGGATTTCCATTTTTAGATTTAGAATAACGTGGCAGTGATTTTGCACCATTTTGCTGAATTGAATTTGCTACTGTCTAGAAGATGTTGAAATTTAAGAAGATTGTGTTTGCTAGTTTTGTTAGATTTGGATGGTAGTGTACCATGGACGTGCATGTTATGACTATTGATTATATTTCTTGAAGAATTATTTTCATAAATGCCCCTGAATTATGTATTTTGTTTTAAAGTCTCTTGATTTTTTAAAACCATTCAAAACACTCCTTGATATGTAAAAAATAGATCAAAATGTCCCCTCCAGACTCCATTAGTAATTAATTCATTTTCTTTTTCATTTTAATTAGATTTTCCATTTTAATATTAGTGCAACGTTAATAAAATCCATTAGATTATTTACAGAAGTCAACGGAGGGGGCGTTTTGATATATATTTTATAAATAGAGGAATGTTTTGAACTGTTTTGAAGAATTAAGGACATTTTAAAATAATTTACATAATTTGGGAGGTATTTATAAAAATAATTTTTGCTCGAAAGTTGGATGAAGGAGATGTTTATTGCGGACTTATCATTTATCTCGCTGTGGTTTTGATCACGAAGCTAGCAACTAAAGTGAATTCCCTCTAAATTATTTCATTAGCAAAAATAATAATAAAAAAAGACAACAATTTTATGTTACTCCAAAATATACGACTATGATATCAATCTTACCATATTACAAATTAAGATGACGTTTGTTTGCTGTATTTATCCATGATTTTAAATTATGATTCATGTTTTTTTACAATATTTTTTTCTTATAAAAAATACACGTAAAATGAGAATAGTTCTGAATCATGATTCTAAATCTATAAACTAAACGTCCATAAAGAGCTAAACTCTTACGCTCTTCAAGCTCTAAATATACAAGCACGTTATGTATTTGTGTGTGATCCCAACTTAACTTTTATGGTAAAAATTGTTATTTTAGCGGTTGTATTAATTTTTCAACGGTATGATAAAGTATGAGAAATTCGATGTCGTGTTCACACACTCACATGTCTGACTGTTAAAAATGTAATCTATAATATAGCATACAAATAATTAACTTACCGTAACACTTAACTTGGTACGGGCAATCTTTACCATACAAATAAACACTCTTACATAGTGGTAAAGTCTGTCACTAGAAACTTAAAAATTTAATATAATTGCCTTCTAACTTCTGTTAGTAGAGAGAGATTATGACCCACTATCTGGGCCTACCCAAGTTAGAACCTGGGCTAATATGACCAGGCCCATTCTTAGCAAGCCCACTACCACCACTGCCCACACCCAATTGATGAAACCCACCAGAACCGTACACGTGTCCCTGATGCTGTTGCCCCATCATCACCATTCCATATACCCCACCACCACCTGCTCCTCCATCCCCAAACCCCACTCCACCAGCACCACCATTCCCCACGCTCCCAGCGGCCACGTCCTTTTCACGCGCCACCGTGGTGGCCCCTCCCTTCTCTCCCTCCGTCTCGCGAAACCTCTGCAAGTAGATCTTGAGAGGCTCGACGTAGTCCTCGAACCCTAGCGTCGTCATCGCCCAGAGCAGATCGTCGCCGTTGATCGTCTTCCTCTTCTCCCTCTGGCACTTGTCGGAGGCCTCGCCGGTGATGAAGCTTATGAACTCCGATACGCACTCCTGCACCGTCTCCTTCGCGTCCTTCGAGATCTTCGCGTTCGCCGGCAACGCCTTCTTCATGATCCGGCTCACGTTCGCTATGGGCAGCAGCCGGTCCTGCTCCCTCAGCGACATCTCGCTGTTCGCGTCTCCGCGGTTGTTGTTCCCTCCTCCTCCCGAGTCGTTGTCAGAATCCGCCATTGATGAAGCTTCCTGTTTCTTTCTTCGAAATAAGGTAACCTTTCGCTCGCCTGGAAAATTAGGTTTTTGTGGCCGAAAACTGCTCTGAATTTCACGAAGTTCACTCAATTGAAAGGCAATGGAAGAGAATTCCGATGGAACCTTGGAAATTGTTTCGCAGAGTTTGCTTGATTCCTTGAGAAAATACGAGAGAATTCGAAATCAAGGACCTTGAATTTGAAGAAATCAATTAGGTTTCAAGCTAATTAGATTTCCGAGTCCGCCTTTGATGAAGACTCTTCAGAGCGTCCTCTTTCTTTCTTACTACCACGAAATGAGGTAACACCTTTGCGCCAAAAAAAAGTTTTTGACTGGAAATTGCTATGGAATTTTCAGAAATTTGAAAACTTGGAATAGAGTTTCGATCTTCAGAGTGATAATCGCAGCTTCAACTGGAAACTTCGAAGCTTGAATATTTCAGAGAGAATTTCCAGAGTACCTGATTTCCGCAGAAAATAAGAAAGAAAATAAGTGAGAATTAGAAATCAAAGACCTTGAATTGATTAAATAGCATGGAAATTTGGTTCTGAATATTGCTGGGAGAGTAATCGGCGGCGAGTTCTTTCGCTCCCGTCTCCGGCGAAGTAAGAGAGAGAAAGAAGAGAGAGAGAGTGAGAGACTAGAGAGGAAGTTTAGTTTAGGAGCGAGTGAGTTGGATCCGTTGGATCATTTGCGTTTTTAAACGCCCATCTTTCGAAACGTGGATTAATGTAGACCGTTGTTCGTCGATAAGTGTGAATTTTCACGGATGAGATTGGTGATGTCTGATTGGTTGAAAGGTGGAAGATCTGGACCCTTGCTTAGGCATCTTGCACGTGATCAGTCTGACCTGGCCTTTCTTTTGATTTTTTAAAAAAATATTCTTTGGTTAGATATTTTTTTAAGTAATTAGAAGAGGTGTAGGGGCAGCAGGCCCGGCCCGAGTAGAAATTTTGAGAAAATTTCGGACCAGCCCGGCCCGGCTTTAAAAGAGAGAGTCCACCCTAAGTTTAAAAAATTTAGAGTTAATTTTTAGTGTGATCCAAAATTTTAGAAGGTATTTTAACAAATTTTTTGAAAAATATGAAGTTCAGATCTGTTCGATTTAAGCTAATAGTAGCGGATCTCAGGTTGGCTTATTTAATCCCGTCTAAACTTAAAGTTCTATTAGTATCACTATCTAAATTAAAAAAAAAACACACACACACGGTTACTCCCCAAAAGAGATCCTAATTGAAGTCTTTTTTTTTTATTATTATTTTTTTATAAATTAACACAATAGGAATAACATGGTATGTCTTTTTTTTTTAGTGAATACAAAATGGTGCTCAGATTGTGTGATTTGGTTTGAATTATGGTAATTTGAATTGCGATTCGAATCGGTGTTTGGATATGCAAATAAATTGTGTGGGAATAAAATCTTATCTATCTTTAGATAAAGTATTGAGAGCTATTAGAGTTTTGTAAAAAAAATTTATAAAATCTCATTATAAATGACATTAAAAAAATATGCAATATAAATATGAATTTGTTCCTCTTTTCATTTCATTATGAACATATTGAATTAAAAAAAAAAAAAACATCTCAATTTGAATTGAAACAAAGTTATTTAGTTCATCTTTTGGATTGTGTGATTTGGTTTGAATTATAGTGACTTGAATTGCGATTTGAATTAGTGTTTAGTTACGTAAATAAATTATAATTTGAATTGAGAATAAATCTAAATTGTTTTTAGATAAATTATTGCAAATTATTGTTAGAGTTTTGTAACAAATTATATAACTTCATCATAAATTATATTAAAAATCATGTAATATATTTCTCTCTTCTTTATAAATACATTGGAAAAAAAAAATCTCAGAAATTGAAACGAAAACAACAACAACCAGTTACCAACATCAACTGGAAAAACGACAACAAAGGTAAATGACTTTGAAGAAAACGGCAGTAACCAACGAAGGATATCCAAACTCAAAAACGATATTAAACTTAAAAATGACAATGAAGTCAAACGGCATGTTGTCGAAAACGAGAGGAGCGTAGAAAACGACACCAGCTGATGAAATCACAAGCACAGTCCGGTAAAAATCAACCGTCTTAAAAGTTGGGTTGCCTATTTCTTTTTCTTTTTCCCCGAAAGCGATGTAAGAAAATTTGTTGAATTTATCTCCCCATATTACTTAAAAGTAGTGGTGGCAATTCATGGGTCATGTTTGTATGTAAAAACCCGTTTATTAATTGTATTAGAAAATATCAATTTAAATACGATTAAATGTGTCAAAATGTTAATTTAAACACGACTTATTTATTAATCGTGTCAACTTACATAACTCATTTAAATTAATATATTAGATAAATAATTAACATGACAATAACTTATTTAATATGATCATAATAGGTTTAACATGTTAGTCAATTTATCTTTTCTTTTAAGAAAAATAAATAAATTTTACGTACAAATATTAAAATTCAGATTATTTGTATTTAATATGTCATATAAACTTTCACGTTATATCATATATCATTATATTGTAGATGACACATATAGTTAATCGTGTCAATTCGTGTTAGGAGATCAATCATAACACAACTTATTTATTAATCGTGTCAACTCGATTACGACCCAAATTCATTTATAATAAACATAAACCCACTAACTTCATGCGAATTTCGAATCATGTTTCGTGTTATGATCCAAATTGTCACCCTTACTTAAAAGTATTGGAGATATTTTAGTCGCTTAATTAATTTTAATCGATTAAGAATAAAGGTAGTTCAAGTAAAATTAACTCCAAGCAAAGGAGTAAACAAACAAACAAGTAAAAGGTTTTCTTGGATCAGGTCTTCTTCATTTTATGGTGGATTCTGAAAATTTCAAATGATAATAGAGATGGGAAAAGGGATGACACAAATTATGTCGTTTTTTTTTATTTAGCAAAAAAAAAAAAAAAAAAAAAAAAGGATATCTTGTACCTCTTTAAACTTGAAAAACGTGTCCGTTCTAACCTTATTCATGAATTAAATGCCATATCACGGGTATATTGTACGATTGGTGTATATTAATAATTGAAGTTGCTTTCTTTGTCTCAACTAGCTTGTAGAAGGGCGAAGTCTCGTTTCATATACATTTCCTCATAAAGAGTTAAAAGAAGCGAGTAGTAATGTACCATGTAAATAGAATAATCCATTATTTAATTTGGATAAATACGACCCTTTTCTCCTTTGATGTTATAGGTCAAGTGAACTACGTTTTAGTCTTAATTAATAATTTGGATAGTGAGGTTTAGATAATGCAAGTAGGGCTGGTAATATGGGTCACGACACGATGACACGACTCGAAAATGACACGAATTTTACGGGTTAGGGTTGAGAAAAAAGATTTTATGGTCAGAATTGGGTCGACTTGAAATTGACATGAAAAACACGGGTCAATTTCGGGTTGGACCCGCCTAACCCGAATACGACACGAAACTCGTAAAAAACTAAAAAATACATATATTTTTCATTTCATATTTTAAATTTTATTATGAACTTGTGATATCATGATAGTTATACTTAAACTCTTATATTATTATTTGCTTAATTTCAATAGATGTTATTGTAATTTAGTGTGTTAAGAATTTTAAGTTATTTCTAATATGTAAAAAACTAAATAAAAGTATACAATTTTCATGTTAATTTCAGATTCACAGGTCAATTTCGTGTCACGGATCATTTTCGGGTCATGTCGTGTCAACTCGTAAAGTGGTAGTGTCGTGTTCGTGTTGCGATTTTTAAAAAATTTCGTGTCACGAGTCGTGTTCGGGTTGACTGTAAATTTTAAAAAAAATGATCAAAACACGATACGTGACACAAATTGCCACCCCTAAATGCAAGCCAGTGACTCCATTTATTAAAGTTTTTTTTTATGCAATGCAAATTAGTGATTAGGCAAGTGAGAATGATGACAAAGTCATGGCATTTAAAATCTCAAACCTACCACGGACCACCCATAGACAATGACTTCTCATTTTCTTCTTGTAATTTTGTTTGGAATCAAGGTTAAAAAAAAAAGTGATGGTTTCTGTTGTTAGGTGACAAAGTTGAAATGTTAATGAATGATTGGGAAATAGAAAACTTTTTGAAGTGAACATCAATTTATAATCAAATAAAGATCTACTTGAAGATTCACAACGATAAGGTGAAATTAAATTTCTCTTTACGACTTTCATGAACTATAAAAACTCTAGTAAAACGCACTCAAGGATGGTTATGTGGATCTTTGATGCCCCACAAATTCTAAAGATACTTTATATTTCATGTGTATTCAAAATCTCTTATTAGTTTATTTTCTCTTTTAGAGTTTTATTTAGTGCCTCACTACCAAGAAAGTGGGGGATTTCTCTTTTACTAGAAGATTTTGACAGTGGTCACGCTTTCAAGTAGTGGATGGTGGGTATAATCATATGTTAATCTTGTTCTGATCCTTGGTTATGAAACTGCTGCATTAATTAATATGAGATTTTATGATAGGACATAAAAAATTTAATGCATAATTTTAAAACCGTTAAATTTTTATCAAATTATGTTATGATCCTACCGTTCATAATTATGTCCTGATAATTCTTCTCACCTATTGAGTAATAGGTCTAACTAAAGCAACTAAGAAATTGGGATATTAAAGAAGTACAGTAGGGTTAATTTCAATAATAGCACTCATAAATAAATGATTATTAATTTTAGTACCATTTTTGTATACTTTCACAATTAGTATTGCCATATCAGCAGTGTGAGATAAAATGACTTCTATGCCACTTAGGTCAAAATTATCATTTAAAAGCACCTCAAAAAAACTCTCAACTCTCTTCCGCCCGTTCTCTTTCTCTACACCCCATTTTCAGCTCTCTCTCTCTCTCTCTCTCTCTCTCTCTCTCTCTCTCTCTCTCTCTCCTCAAGTTTAGTCTCTCTCTCTACTCGGTCTCTCTTTTCCCTACACCCTCATTTCCTCGTCGCCAATACTCCGGTTGTGCACAGATCGAGGTTGGTACACATTTTTTTTTTGTTTTTCTTTTATTTTTGTCTTTTTAAATTTATTTTTCGAGAGACTTAGTATATAGAACTTGAAAAAAATGACTGGGTTGAACTTAATGTGATAGGAATTAAAAATATCCTTCGTCAATTTGAGATTTTGGATGGTTTATAACTGATATGTAAATTGATTGTAACGACCAACACATCAAAGACATAGTTGACCTTGGGAGTCATAGTATTATGACCATAGTGTTATATGTCCGGTCATAATACTATGACCAGTCAGTCATAACAGTATGAGTCATTGTCTATGAGTCAAATTATAACAATATGAGTCAAAATGGCCGGTCATAGTATTATGACCATAAGGCAGTCATAGTGATATGACCGTCCGGTCATAATATTATGACTGAAATGACCCATAGTGTTATGACTGACACACTATAACTGCCTTATGACTGGCCATTACACAGTGTTATGACTGGTCATTTCTAATGACTCGATGACGACTAGGAGTAATTGCATGTTGATTAATAGTTATTGTTTTTGAAATTATTTAGGAATGGTTGCTGGATTGAACGTCTTCATTAAGTACAATGGATATTGGGACCGTGCTTCGAGATACGTCGGTTGTGAAATGAAGGGATATTTGTCCCCACCAACACAACTTATATTGGTCTTATAGATTTGGTGAGAAATGTGCTTGGGATTCGGCCACAAGGAAAAAATTTATCCTTAAGATATGTTGTTGAAGACGGGAAAGCTCCTGTGAAGATATCGTCTGACTATGATGTCACATTCTATCAACGACATCTCTTCCTCCAAAGCCTTTCTTTTCTTCTAAGATGACAAAAAATGGTAAAAACAAAACAATAAATACAAAAAAACAAAACAAAACAAAAAAAGCAAACAAAGTACTATGACTGGCACACTAAGAGTCTAACCATTGAGCGGTCATAGCACGATGACTGACGATCATAATTCTATAACCGCCCATCATGCAGGCTTGCTCATAGTGTTATGATTTATGGCCGCCCATAAAAAAAGTACTATGTCTGGCACACTAAGAGTCTGAAAATTGTGCGGTCACATTACTATGACCTAGGGTCATAATGCTATGACCGCAAGACAGTCACACTATGAGCCTGACAATTGTGCGGTCACATTACTATGACCGAGGGTCATAATGCTATGACCGCAAGGCTGTCGTACTATGACCTTGCCAATTGTGCGGTCACATTACTATGACTGAGGGTCATAATGCTATGACCGTAGGCTCGTTAGTCAGACAATCGCACTATGCGCCTGCCTGCCTAATGGGCAGTCATAGTAATTATGACCATCGGTCATATTACTATGACCGCACGATGTGCCTGTCTTATGACTGGTCATAATAAAATTATCAAGCGGTCATAATGATATGATCGGCCATCATGTAGAGTCACATACAAAATAAGGAGCACAATGAGAATCCAATGACCCCCAAAAATTTCAAATAACTGACCTTATCTGCTTTTATCTCCTCCTCCAAAGGCTTTCTTTTCTTCTAAGATGACAGAAAATGGTAAAAGAAAAAAAACAATAAATATGTAAGAAAAAAAACAAATAAACAATAAAAGCCAACAAGTTTTCATCTTTGTCTCGGAATCCGCCATTGACCTTGTTTGTTTTGTGGCTGATTTCTCCGGCGAAGAGGGGGAGGTTTCCTTGGTTTATTTTTCTCCGACGAAGAGGTTTAGGCGTTGATTTCTCCGGCGAAGGTTCATCAGTTCTCGTCACATGATTGCGTGGGTTCTTGCTATTGTGGGTTTTCGCTGTCGTGGGTTCGTCGGTGCTCAGAGTGGTAGACGGGACGGTGATAGACGGTGGTGGTTGTTGGGGTTTCTTGGTCTCTGTGCACACCCGCGTTCATTCTCCTCCTCCTCTCTCTACTTTAAATATTTCAATTATAAAAGCCTTCATAATATATATATATTCAAGGCTTTAAAACTGAAATGAGGCACAATTGTCATTTTAACTCAAATAAAAAGGGCATGGTCTCACTTTTACTGATATGGCGATGTTAATTGTAAAAATATACAAAAGTAGTGTTGAAATTAATAATCTTTTATTCAAGAGTGCTATTATTAAAATTAACTGATTATAATATCATCACAATCAAGTCTTTGTCGTAATAGGATACACCAAGATGGTGATACCTTTTCATAAAATAGTTTTTTTTTTTTTTTTTTTTTTGTTTGGTTCATTTTATTGAGCACAAGCATGGAAGGGGACAAAGAAGTTCGTTTTTTTTTTCTTCAAAGTTAAATTGGAAACTAAATCTTTACTGCATATTGCCATTTTGATCCCTAAGGCAGATAGTTATCTCAATTATTTGCGAAAGGTTCAAAAGATCAAGAGGCCTCATGATCTGGTGGACCCTTTTTTCCCTATGAAATCCAATTCTGGCTAGAATAAATATTAAAAAAGTCGTTAAAGCTGTGACAACTAAATGGAAAATCGTCTAAATTTTAAAGAAAATTACATGGTTTTATTATAGTTTTGTGCCTACTTATTATTTATGTCATTTTAAATAATCAGTGCTATTGTGGTTTTTATTTTTTGTTTATTAATTGAATGCAGTGACAGAGTTAGAATTTATTAGTAGGGGGTTTAAAATTTTTTTTAATCAAGATTATACTAACATGTATATATACGTAACAGTTTTTGTTTATTAAATATAAAAAAGGGGCTAAGTCTAATTTATACGTATACCTCCTATATTAAAATTAAACCACTACATAAAAAAAACTTCGCGGGGAGGGTTTTTGTTTATTAAATGTAAAAAAGGGATTAAGTTTAATTTATACGCATACCTCCTATATTAAAATTAAACCACTACATAAAAAAAAAAACTTCGCGGGGAGTGCATAACCACCGGCTCCCTATTTTCACCTTAATTGAATGACAATTATATATTTTTGAGTAGAATAATATAAATAATATAATTTTATTTTTACCATTTTAAGTGGTATTTTTAGTTTTTTTCCCTCAATTTTGTTCTTGTACTAATCATCATCATCACTGATGAATATATTATTGTGTTAAAACAAAACGTTTATCTTAATAAAGTCTCCAATTTTGTATAAAAGGTAGTGCTACCGCCGCAACATACCAGATTCTCGGTAACCCCCCGCCCCAACACGCGCGCGCGCACACAAATACCAAATTCTCTAACAAAGCTAAACATCACGTAGAAAGTACCATAAAATGTTGTTCATTACTTGCGCCTTTTTTTTTTTTGGTAGTCCAATACTTGAGCTTGCTCTTCACGTCATATGATCATATATTACGCAAGAAAGAAGAATGCCCTTCCTATTACCTCTTCACCATCTTCTCCTTGTGTTCATCTGGATTCCGTTCATTTCACCGATTTAAGTTTAGAATTCGAGTTTTGTTACAGTAAAAATCTCTCAGAAATAATCACATCTAACTTTTTTACTACAGTAAAAGGCTCTTATATAAAATTACATCTCAACTCGAATCAGTGAACTAAATTGGCTCCTGAAGTATAACTTGCCCCAAAAATACTGGCATATTTTCAAACAATTAGCCATAGAAGAAAAGAAATGATGATTTCTCATCTTCGAATCCTAATAGGATGTCGTACTAGGCTTTTATAGGCACTGTTCATTGAACTTAGGGATATTAGAGAAATGTGTTTTTAGTGACATGCAGCCCCACTCTAAACACCACTAGATTCGCCACTAGAAATGTGTTTTAGAGAAATGAGTATATTCAAATGACGATATGATATGAGTAAATAACTAGACTTTAAAAAGTGTCACCCAACCTAATTGGTCTCCAACGCCAACCAAGTTGCATAGCAAATCTTCCCGAGTACGGTTAATCGTGTTTAGAATTGATTATGTTTTTATTTTTCACGTTTTTTGAGAAAAGAAATGAAAATGTTTTCAAAACGGCGTTTGGCGCAATAAAGACAAAAAACGGAAATGAAAACGATTTTTTAATTTAACGTAAAATAAGAGAGAAATGAAAAATTACTTTTAGTCGTTTTTCATTTTTTGTTTTCGTTTTCTCTTTTCTAGAATAGAGAGAGAGACATTAATGAGTTTTTTATACTGAAAACAATCTCTTAATAAAACTACCAAACCCATTTTTAAAAATAATTTCTGTCTGAGATTAAAAACGTTTTTATTTTCCTTTACATATAAAAAATAAAATTATTTTAAAACGAGTTCTAAACACGCCCGTATTATCTAAAGACTAGCACGTAGGGCATCAATCTACGTGTATGTCAAAGGAGGAGCACACATTTTAAGTTCCCTCCAGCTTTATTTGTACAAGAAACTGAGAATCAATGTCTGACTAATAATTCATGGCAACCCTTACTACTTAAAAAAAGAGACAAATACCACTTAAAATGTATGACTAAATTTTTTTCTTTTAATCTTGATTAAATCTTTTAATTAAATATTTATATTAATCAAAAAGTATTAATTAAGAGTAAAGAACCAAATCCACACCCATGTGCATTTAAGGGTAAATTAAATAATTTTTTTACTTAAATCACTGTACACAGAAAAGAAGATTGAGAACTGTCAAACTCATTGTGGTCCACAAAGGGTCAGTTCTATTAAAGATAAAAGAAAATTCCTACAAAATATGTTAATGTGTTGCATAGAAAGCTACAAATCTTGTTGTACACCTTGAGATTTACCACCTTCTCGGGTTTCAATCACTAGTTTGCTTGTAGCAATTAGCACATAAATACCGACATGAAATTACAGAAAGCTTGCTCAGAGACTAGATACAACATGCATCCACGAATAAAAGTCAAAGGGCAAAAGAGGAAATAGATAAGTTATTGTGCTTCTGTTTCCATTGCGTCCGTCCACTTCCATCTTGTTTCTCAGGCTTCTACCTCTTGCTCCGCAGGTTGAGTTTCATCCTTCTCCGCGTCGCCTTCCCCATCTCCATCTCCATCTTCATCTTCGTCCGCCTCATCAGCCAGTTTTGTAAGCTCTTCCTGGATCATGATCTTTATAGACGACTTTCTTGGCGTGAGATCTGTGTCGAATTGCTTAGCTGAAACTTGGCCAGATTTCAGTTAGACAACAGGAAGACAGTCCTATAACGGGCATTGAACTCTCTTGAGTGGATAATAAGGTTCTTAATCAAAATATCTATGTAATGATGACAAATAACATATAGGTAATTATCCTAGAGATTTTCCTAATATTTTTCAACCAGATGTCTGAAATGCGTCAAGCTTTGAATAAACACACAATTTCTCGAGAGGAACACGTATAAAGCTTGCAAAAGGTAAAAACTGGTAAAATTCAATATCAGAACTCCCAGAGAAGGAAAATGTTGGTAAAAAAGATTGCAAGGGAGAGAGCATACCAAGCTGTTTCAGAATGTCGGTAAAAGTAGCCTGCAAAATTGAGAAAGAAAACTCAGCTTAGCCGGAGAGCACAAAGAAACATAGCTTATGATAATCGACGAAAAAACCAGCATGAGCTGTGCATTTTCAGATCCCTTCAATGTAATTTATTGACTGTTGTCAAACAAAGTTAAATCCGATATTCACATTTCCACCTCGTTCCTATAGCTATCCTCTCCCCTCTATCATACGTAATTAGTTTATACAGAGCAACCTATTTGCTTCAGAGATGCCATCTTGTAGCAAATATGCCGTGTTTATTTTCATCTTCACGTTCATCACATAATTTCGTACAACCTCCTAGTTTAAATAGGATGTACATAACTGATAAGCAGTCCCCATAAAGATCATATGCATATTCCGATTTCTGGTTACATTATACATATTTGAAGGAACAGTAAGAAAAGTGATACATTAGCATGCTTGCGCATTCAGTTGCATTCCGTCTACTTTGGTGTCCGTACACGTGCAATTTTAATGAATTCTCCAGGTAACTTCACTCGATAATGAGTCAAGAGCAAATATGCCGTGTTTATTTTCATCTTCACGTTCATCACATAATTTCGTGCAACCTCCTAGTTTAAATAGGATGTACATAACTGATAAGCAGTCCCCATAAAGATCATATGCATATTCCGATTTCTTGTTACATTATACATATTTTAAGGAACAGTAAGAAAAGTGATACATTAGCATGCTTGCACATTCAGTTGCATTCCGTCTACTTTGGTGACCGTACACGTGCAATTTTAATGAATTCTCCAGGTAACTTCACTCGATAATGAGTCAAGATGGTAATAGAGAAAAACATTATAGTAGAACATTTATGCAAATCATATGGTCTAAAATCATAGCACCTGAACTACGTCTCTGAAACTTGAGCAACTAGATATATTAGAGGACGTTTGGTTGATGGATTCATAATTATGATTCAGAACCATTCTCGATTTACGTGTGTTTTTTGTGAGAGAAAACACTGTAGAGAGTCACGAACCATGATTCGAACCATGGCACAAATCCTTGAACCAAACGCACTCTTAATCTTACGCAGGACCAATTATCTAATATCCATGGTCAGCAGTTATGCTATAAACACTTACCGTATTGAAGTCAACTTCTTTAAGAATTTCACATATAGCATCTCTCAACTCATCATCAGTTGGCTTGGATTTCTCCTTTTTACTCTTCTCCTTCCCCTTGGCAGTCCTTTTCCCTTCAAAAACAAAAAACCTTTTAGTATGGTTTTTATGGTCTTGAGAAGAATAAGAAATTATGAAGTAAATATACAAGCCCCTTTTATTTTACTTAAAAAAGACAGGGAGCAACTTTCTCAAAAAAGAATATCTATATATAGGCTATAGAAAATTGTCAAATATCATAGGAAATCTTGAGAGCATAGAGGTATATTTCACAAACTTAAAAGAGAAAAGAAGATGCCACAAAAGTAAACACAAAAAGGGAAAAAAAATACAAAGGGAAAATAGGTGGCAATTTTCCTGTACCAGTTTTCTCCTTGGAGGCGGCTTTTGCTGGAGTAGAGGCCTTTGCCACTTTTTCACTTGTTTTCTTCCTTGAGAATACTTTTGGACTTGTATCACTACCATCATCGCCCTTAGAACGTTTAGACGCAGATTTCTTTGGTGTTCTTTTAGGTGGGGGACTAGATTTAGGTGAAACTGTGGTTCTCTTGGTTTTAGCTTTTCCAGCAGATTCCTTCTTCTGAGAAGCTTTTTTGGAACTTCGTCTACGTTTTTCCACCTCTTCTTCAGATTCATCTTCTGAATCACTTTTCTCTTCACTTTCAGATTTCTCAGGCAGCTCATCTTCAGATTTGTCCGGAACACCATTTTCATTTTCCTCCTCATTTTCTTCATCTTCTTCTTTGTCTTCTTCTTCTTCTTCTTCTTCTTCTGATGACTCATCTTCTGTATCAGTTGTATTCTTTTTCTCCTCCGCTTTTGAATCATCCTCATTCTTTATTCGATTCTAGAAATTGCCAAATAAGTTAAAATATCATCTGTAGACAGAGTGAAGCATTTGAAACCGTAAGATTTTGTCCAGTTTGTGTTCTCCGTTTTTTCCACCTATTTCACTCACTTGATTATAACTCTCTTAGATATCTTTCCTCTGGAAGCAGAACTGGACAAGTCTCTCGGCAAATCTATCAGATATACATGTACTTAACTAACTGCTAATATGTTTAGGCTACTCTTCTAAATTGTAGGGAAACACCGAATTGCAAGATGAAAATGAGCAATAAAAAAAAGGGTACACTTCTAGGGACATGATCTACATTCTTATACAAATCTAACAACACAGTTCAACTCAGAATTTTATCAACAGTGTTATGATACTGCTATCGAACTGAGATTAAAAACAAAAAAGCTACGATGTGTTAATCACGCTAGAAAATAACACCTTGACTGAGCGTTTTGTAGTGCCCCCTGATGCTGATGAGCTTCCTTTGGCTGCTCTCTTACGCTTTTTCCCTTTATTTGACTACAAAAATAAAATAAAATCTTTTAGATGCTACGAAAGAGAGAAATTTCTAATGGTAGAAATTTTGAATTATTGTACTTGTTGTCTAGCTAATTTGCAATTAGGTTGGCAAACCTTCTCCTTTTCTGCAAGTAGCACTGCTGTTGTAGCATAAGGGGCCACCAAGAAGTCAATCAGCTTCGAAACAATATCTTCCTGCACATGTATTTTCATGTCACTAAAGCAGCTTCATTTTTAACTTAGTTGTATCATTGTTGGTATCCAAAATTTAGATCAAAAATCATTCTGACACCTAAATCTGCTTCAACCCCATCAACATAAAAGTATGGCCCTTCACCTTTTGTTCTTTATTATTTTTCTCTTGCACGTGTTTCTGTTTTTTGAAGATGAAGTGACGAATCATTTGAACAGTCCTTTGACTTGTTCCATGCAAATCTATGACCATCATCTCATGTTTCTGTTTTTCAAAGCTGGAGCAATGGAACTTGAACAGTGCCAATGATCCATCTAGTCCTAGTCTCCTGATCTATATGATCTTGCACAGAAATGGGCATCATCACATCACAGACAACTACAGCATCACATAAATCTATGACCCAACATGCGTGGATGTTTCTGAACTCACCAAGTAGAAAGCTCCCACAAACCAAAAGGTTGTCGTTTCATAAATGAAGAGATTATACTAATACTAATAACTACCACAACTAAATGGGCACCAAACCAACTCATGTTCTCAAACAAGAAGAAACATTCTAGAAAAAGCATGTGGTTAAAATTGTGTATCAACAAACCTTTCGGGTAGTAGCCTTGGCAATCGGTATGTCCAGAACATCACAGAATTCCAATAACTTCTCTTTGTTACATTTATCAAACTTTTCTTTAACTTTAATCTTTTGCTTCTCCTGCAACAATGGTAACATGTGAATGTTAGAAGCCCAAAGAGGTCAAGATCTCACTTCCTCACTATCATAAGTTGAAGAAACACACAAATAGTTAATGACAGCAACAGAAGAAAAGTTTCTCAATGTACTCCAACAGGCCATATAAACATAATTAACATGCAATGAATGCAACAATCATATATTATTCTTCTGTTTCCTTACCTCATTTTCATGCCACACAAAACCGGAAAACCGGGAAATATTGCTCTTGATCTGAAATGCCTGCAAAATAAAAGTACGGAAATGAGATTAAAAAAAAAAGACTGACACCAAACAACAGTAGCTGGAGAATGCCAACATTTAGAATCCTGAAAGCATTTAATGTATACAGTGTTTGAGTAGAAAGGTTTGCTTTCTGACGCAACATATTACCAACAAGTGGTGCCACAAAGAAAAGAAAAGCAGCACGAACAAACAAGGAATTCAATACCTTTCCTCTTCTTCCAAAGAGAATTGTATGCAATAATTTGAAGGTGTCATCTGTTTTCCTCCTTGATAATTTAAAAGCCACTGTAGGATAAAATGTATTCAAAGATCAATTATCCATATTTAGAGATCATTTTTCAACCCTAGATCAACTTAGATCATAAAGCAAGCATACGGAATGTCGAGGGAAAAGAGACATGATAAAGGCCTACTCAATCCACAGACCTAGCACTCAGAGAAGGAAAAGGGGGAAAAAAATAATTAGTGACAAACAAGGAACAATAAGGGGAATTAGTTCACCTACTCGCTTCCTAATTTGAGAATAACATATCTGCCTGAATCAAAATCATCCCTCAAAACATTATCTACAAATGAGATTCATGAACAAGATTACAGAGAGAAGGATGAAATTGAATGCAGGAACCTCGTACCGTTGGGTATGTCTTTCAGTGGTGTACCCCGGCCCTGAAATTGAAAAAAAAATTAAAAAATTAAAAAGTATAAACTAAAATATCGTCTAAGAACACATGACGGCGTTCTATTACCAAAAGCAAATGAAGAAAGAACACCTTTTCAATGTGGAATTCCTTGTGAGATTCTTTTTCGACAGTTGCCACCAGCCTTTCAACTGATTTCCGCTCCCGTTGAGGGCGATCAATTGCAGGAGTCCTTGGTTCTAGCTCCTTCTTTGTTTCTGATTCCTTCCTCTTCTCTTTGGTCTTCTCCCCACTCTTGCCTTTTCCACGCTTCTTTGACTCTTTCTCCTCCCCAGTGTCTTCAGCCTTCTCATCTTTCACTTTTTCTTCCTCCTTAAACCCATCGACCTTCTCACCCACCTCTTCCTTTGTTTCCACCTTTCCTTCAACCTCCTCTTCTTTATTTGGACCATTGTCTTCTTCCATAACCTCTACTTTGCCTTCCCCTATTTCTTCTTTTCCTTTTGCATCTTTGATTTCCTTCGCCTCAGTGTCTTCTTCCATTTTATCAAATTCAGCTTTATCATCATCCTTATTATCTTCCTCCATTTCCTTGGGGCCATCACTTTCCGCTGCTTTCTTCTTAGTCACATCATTGGCAGTTTTCTCCTTCGCGTCTGTCCCATTTGCAGCAGTCTCAGTTGCCTCAACCACTGTATCTTCCTCTCCCATTACTCAACAATCTCCAAGTAAGTTCTGAAATAGAAACTTCTTTTCCCTCAACTAATAATGCTGATCAGGTGAGGATAGCAAAAGGCTACATTATGTGGAAAAAGAAATAACTAGTTAAGAACTGAAGCCTATACCTTCAAATCTGTAAGCAGACTGTCATATAGGAAAGACAATTACTTCCCTTACAACTTCTAGGCCTCAAGCAAAGGAATATAAAGGAAAAGTGAACGCAAATTTATAATTGAATGCTGACACATTGATCTAAATATAATTGGTCCCATCAGTTGTGAAGGAAATTATTTCCCCGCAAATTTATTTTTCAAGACTGATGTGATTGCCTATTATGATATACTTCCACAAAACTGATAATGAAATTTTTAATGAGAAAAACTTATAAGTGTGTTCTTTTCATAGGTTTGAGTGGAAAACTTGAAATGAAATTCAAATTTTTGTGAGAGAAAACACTAGTAAAAAAGTTGAATTGTCATTTGAACCACCTATTAAAAGAACGGAGCCTAAGTAATTCTAGGGGTAGCCAAGCAATAACACCAGAAGGAAAGTTTCTTTCCTATCACGAGAATATTAAATAACTTCTACTTCGGGAAACAAATAGAGCAGAATGTCTAATTAAGCATGGAAAAAATAGCCGAATGAAATAGAAATACCCTAAACATGAACAAGTGGCTAAAGAAAAGTTAATCAATTTTAATTCCAAAACAGAAAGAAAGAGAAAAACTTAAGGAGAGAGGAAAAAAAAAAAGACATTAGATACACGAGTGTACAGAAGTGAAAACCCAAGAAGCCAAAATAAAGTCGGTAACTTTCAATAGTCCAGTTAATATAAAGAGAGTTTTGAAAAAAAAAATTTTAACTTTACATAAGAATCGGTTGGAGGTAACCAAAAAAAAAAAAAAAACACACACACACACACCATTGATTTTGGCAGCAAAGATAACAAGAGCAGAAGCAAAATTTAGCAAATTAACGTCTATATCGATTTAGTTTTCATTTCCACATATAAACCAGAGCTCGACCGACCAAAATCTCAGCCATTTCTCACACTTTTCAAAAATCAAAATTACAAAATTCTGTTTATTTTCCCACATTTTCCGAGGAAGCAAACAGACAGAGCTCAAAAATTCAGTTTTTAGGCAAAAAGTACATAAACTAGATAGAAATCCAGAATTTACAAGTTCCTTCCAGAATTCATTTAAAAACCCTATATTCGCACCAAATTCTCACACTACATCAGCCAAAACCTCAAAATTTGAATCTTTTAAAGCCTCCATATCGGCTTAATTTTCATTTCCATATGGAAACCTGAGCTTGCCGAACCAAAACTAAACGAAGCTCACTTTTCCCACACTTTTTCAGAAATCAAAATTACAATTTTTTCTTCATTTTCCCACATTTTCCGAGAAACCAAACCAGCTCAAAATTTTCCACTTTTACAAAAATAAATAAATAAATAAAGTGCATGAAATCCAGAATTTACAACTTCCTCAAAGAATTCATAACGAAACCCTAAAGCTCGCACTGAAATTCTCACAGTACATCAGCCCCAAAACTTCAAAATTCCGCCGAGAACATCTTTCCTAGTAATTAAAACAGAAAAAACACGAACAAATACACAATCTTGAAGAAGAAAAACTTACAGAGATTTGAAACGAAGGGATTTTCTCGGTGATTCGAAGCTTGAAAATGAAAGTCTTCTTCGTGTCTCACTCTCTCAGTGTTCTTCTCTCTCTCTTTCTCTCTCTACAATTTTTTTTTTTTTTGGCTTTTCCAAAATTTTAATTATTTTTATTCTATTTTATATTTATAGGACTGGAATATCGGAGCTGTAGATTTAGCGCGGACTTGAAATCCGGATTTTAAATACAGTTAAATGCCACGTCGGACGGCATTGTCAGAAGTGTAGGACGCGTTCGAGGATCGGGAAGTCAACGGACGGTTCAGATTGTGTCGGTGACGGTACTAACGAATCGACGGCTGTCGTTCGATGTTCGTTTAAAATGGAGAAAGCATCTCCTTCGTTTTGGGCCTAGGCCCACTGAAACAGTTGTGAAGTAATGAACTTTTTTTTCTTTTAAAAAAAAAATAAATATAAGGATTAATTAAAAAATTTCATCTAAATTGTACCCAAAATAACTGAGATTGATTTACTTAGGGCTCTTTTATTTTATTAATTTGAGTTTTTAATTTGAATTGAGATGTGACTTAATTTAAAAATTTTTTACTGTAATAAAAAAATTAAATGTGACTCTTTCTGAGAACTTTTTACTATAATAAAACTCAAATTTTAAAATCGAATCGGCGAAATGAATGGTCTTAATTTAAACAAAATATCAATAATGGCTGCAAAACTTGATATCCAAACGATTACGACCTCATTTGTCGCCTTTGGCAACCCTCGTCGTTCTCCACCTCCGTCATTAGCACTAAGTGGCGCCACTTACGTCGGGCATGCTCATGTTAGCAGCAGCGGATGATGGGACATGGAAGTGCCAGAGGCTGCCGATGGCGTTGACCAAATACTTCTTGCGAAGGAACTACTAGGAGAAGGTCTTGAAAGGGTTTCATGTGTTTCGGCTAACTTGTAACAATTACTAAAGATTTTTTAGAATGTATACTCAAACTCAAATCATGATTCTGCTACAGTATTTGTTATTTTATAAAGAGTTTAAATTTTAAAATTTTCTCTCTCATAAAATTCCCGCTAATAAAGTCAAATGATAATTTGAGTATACCTTCTAAATGAACCATAAATCAATAACATAAATTATTACCATGATCTTATTAAGAAATCATTATCCACCGTTATTTTTTGAGACATCATTAATATTATTTTCATTATTTATTATTATCTTGCTTCTTGCATTAATTGGGAGTATGAGAGAGCTCTTAAAAACTCTGTCCTGGATAACAGTGACAAATAATTTGATTAAAAAAATAAAAAAGAACTCTAATGTTTATGTATCGCAAATGTTGATATATTTCTTAGTTATATCAAGAGTTTTATTGCTGTTAGTTGATTAGCTGATTTGGAAAGAGAAGATGGCCAATTAACCATCCCAATTCCCAATCCAAATAATGGGAAATCTCTAGCAAAAGACAGATGACAATTAAAATGGACTTTTTCAAGCATCTCATTTTCTTGAGACTCGATTTGGATCTGGGCTTTGTGTTGGGTCTCTCAACTAGGGCAATAAAAGCCCACTTTTGACTAAAAGTTCTGGCCTTTCTCTAACTTTCAAGCCCAAGCTAATAGGCATAATTAAAGTTGAAGAAGTAATTAACATCCTATCTCTGTCTCCTTAATAATGAAAGGCTGTTTGGGAGGTATACATAAACTCAACGTTCAGAATTATTTTCGTTTTATATATATTTTTTATGAGAAAAAAATACTGTAGTGAATCACGAATTATGATTTGAATTATGGCACGAATCCTCCTTCTAAACGTCCCCTTAATTCTGACTTTTAAAATTTAAGTTTTATATGAGAGTTTTCCACTGTAGTATAATTAATAATTTGAGTTTAAGTATATAAAACGAACAACTCCTAAGGGTTCATGAATTTAAATCATGATTTATAATTCTAACTTTTAAAAATTTAAATTTTTATGAGAGAAAAATACTGTAGCAAAACTAATAACCATGGTTTGAACCATACAAACCCTCGAAATAAACGGAGTCTAAGTTTCTCGGGGTCGTTTCATTGCCAATCAACATTTTTTTAACGTTTTTTTAAGTTTTTATTTTTTTATTTTTTTTCCTCCCTTATCTTTTCGTTATTGCATCTTTTAACCTTTGACTTTTTATATATTTTCAAGTATATCTCCTTTAGATTCTTTTTACGGTTGTTTAAAATATTATTTTTTTAATTATCCTGTTAAATTAATTTATTTTTAAATATGTCCATATATAAACATCTTTTACATGTGATCCTTATTTTACAACTTCAATTGTGTAACATTTGACACCAAATTTTATCTCTGTCTTTTGCTTCAAATTTTTTCTCACTTTTGTCTTTGCTTCTTTATCTTTTTTTTTTCGTCCCCCCACTATTTGTATAACCGTTTTAAATGGTTGTTTCAAATGAAATTGCAGCCATAATTCTAACTCTAATTATGTTAACAAGAAAAAACAACTCTAATAGAAGTATTGATTCCAACACACGAACCCAACAAAACAATTAATATTAGTTGCCATTGCATACTTATTCTAGTCATTAATATTATCGATGTCACTGCAAGTGCAACCAAGTATTACCTTAACACTTACCAAAAAAAAAACCAACATTACCTTAATGATCACTTCAAAAAAAAAAAAAATATATATATATATATATATATTAATGCTCTCGTTTGGGCGTTAAACCATTTTCCACATGACAATGGCAGCACTATAGTGTGAGCCTCCTTTGGTCTTTTGTTGGTGGATTCGTGTGATGGTTCGAATCATGATTCATGACTCGCTACAGTATTTTTTCTCACAAAAAACACACATAAATCAAGAATGGTTCTGAATCATGATTCTGAATCCATCAACCAAATATCTACTATTTTCACCTAATAAAGCACTAGTCATGTCCAGATCATTATTTCCTTTTATTTCAAAAAAAAAAAAATTCCTTGATTAACCTTAAGGTGCTCTTATAAAGAGTGTTATTATGATAAACAATGTCTAAATTAACCTTAAGGTGCTCTTATAAAGAGTGTTATTATGATAAACTATGTCTAATTCTTGTTTTTCTTTTTTCATAGAGTGAGAAATCATAAGTATATCATATGCATACTGTAAATCATCAGATCAGACCAACTTGATTGTTTTTAGATCATTAATTTAGTTCCACATCAGAATCATTTTTTGAAGGTCGGAGACCAGTCCAAACTTTTTTTAAAAAATGGTTTGGTCCAATCCGTGAAATTTGAACTGCAAGGATTTTTTTAGAATATATATATTTTTTAAAGATTTAGTAATATAAAATTATACACATAAAAAGATATCTTATTTCTTCAAAGTTTTCAACCTTGTTTAAACAACTTAAAAATATCAAAAATAGAAAAATAGAAAAAATAATACAAAATCCCCTTAATAAATTAAACGAATTAACTAGATTGTACTTATTTTGGTAAAAAAACTGAACTCAATCATAAAATTCACATGGCAGTTTAAATCATAATAGACCATTTTGTAATTGTCCAATTTGCTTATGAATTTTTTGTTTTCAAACCATCAAAATGATACAGTTTGCAAAATCTGGCAATTTGGGACCCAATAAGACCTTGCACGACCCACTATCACGGAGTGACAGATTTAGTGATTTAGGCTTCGTTCATTTCACCGATTCGAGTTTTTAATTTTAAGTTTCTATAGTAAAAAATTCTCAGAAAATGTCACATCTAACTTTTTCTGCTACAGTAAAAAGCTCTCAGAAAATTTCACATCTCAACTCAAATTGAAAACTCGAATCTGCGAAGTAAACGAGTCCTTAGAATTGAAAGAAATCATGCACACCCCACTATCCCAAATACATTACGGTGATTGAAGGGGCGATCTATTTCTTATCTTTATATTCTATTATAAAATCTATTTTTGGAGAAAAGAAAAATCTATAATCTATTATAACATCTATTTTTGAAGGGGGGGGAAAAAATCTAAGCCTAGTTTTCTAGTGATAATGCTTGAAATAAACAAGAAATGAGCATATAACTACAAAGTCCAAACACATTTCCTTTTCTGTAGGGGTCTAACTATAGTAGTGCGAAATGGAGGGCACTTCCAAAAGTTGGAAGACGTCGTTTTCTTTTCTTTTTTTTTTTTTTTTGTGTGGCAAGTTCATAGATGTTATTTTCCTTTTACAACTAAAAGAAACAAAAAGAAAGAAGAAATTGGTGGCACGGTCAAAAATCAGATGAAGGCTTGATTCACATTGACAAAGACCCTTCGCTGATTGGCTCATTGTAAATTATAAATGTTTGGTTTGAGGATTCAAACCATGATTTGAATCATGGTTCATAATTCGTTACAATATTTTCTCTCACAAAAAATACACGTAAATAAAAAATTATTATCCATGAACCAAACGTTCTAGGGTCAGATCCTGGATTTGGCTTCTTAAAAGAGTTGGTGCAAATTTTGATTTGAAAAAATGAATATTTATGAAATTAAGATACATACATATATATATTGCTAAAGAGAAATTAAGATAATTAATTATGGGCTTATCCTTACTGATTACTAAAAAAAATCAAGGAAACATGATCATACTTTTTTCATACCTCATTTCACGCAGAAAATTTCTCAACTTTGTAAAAGAAAAAAGGAGTTAGCTGAGCAATTTTAGAATCACATAAAGAAGATAAAAGAATCCCAGAAATGAAAAAAAAAAAACCTAAACATTAGCTTAGCTTATAACATCAGAGTTACACATAACAAAACTTGGAAAAAAAAATTAAAAAAATTATTGACCTCTTGATCCTTGACGATTTTCACTAACTCATGCCTCAATCTCAAACCCTGGACACTTAATGGACCCCACTGAGATGTCAATTTCAATCAGATTGTCTTCCTCATTCATCTCATTGATATCTGCTAGAAGCTCCATGAGGCCCTTTTGGCTGAAAATGGATTCTGGCAAGAAATTTGGCAAATTTGGCTCATCTTCTAAACCACTTGACTCACTTCCTGGCAAGCTTATCTCAATCAAATTTCCATCTTCTTCTTCAGAAAATGATGACTCGGAAATTGTTAGATTTTGCCATTTGAGCTCAAAACTCTCACTTGATTCTGAGACAATATCATCACTTTCTGATGGAGTTTCTTCTAATTCGTTTGTATAATCATGGTTTTTGACATTTTTGCTTTCTTGGGCAATCTCATTTTCTTCCAAAATTTGCTTCTTTAGTTCATTATCTAGAGGGATATTTTGGCTACAATGTAATTTCCCAGATGGATTTTCATCTGAAAAAGGCTTCTTCTTTATGGATGTGAAGAGGAAAATGGTTGATAGGATCAAAATTGGAAAAGAAACGAGGAGAGAGAAGAGTACTCCAAAGCCTAGTAGAAAGCAAGAAAAACATAATAGAGAGGAAAAAAATAGTCCTAGAAATAGTAATGAGAGCTTGGAAAATAACTGATTCCTTGGTGTTTTTCCCATGAGAACAAACTGAAGAAATGGCATTAGATATGGTAGAAAGACTAGAAGAAGAAGAAGAAGATAATGGTGAATCTGGTAAAAAGCTCTCTTTTGGTGTACAAAAAAGAGACTTTTTATAGAGGGGGCCAAAAAAAAAAAAGTTCTGACCTTTTTTTCCACAAGCCACTGATTTTGTTGATCTGAGATATCAAAGAAAGAAAGAAACCTGCCAAAAACAAAGATGTTATATGGGGTTAATGTACTGAATATGAAGAAAAATAATGAAAGTGAAAGAGAAAATTTTTATTAGTTTCCTTACCTGATCTGAGAAAGTTTCACTTTGTTTAGTTGATAACAATATGACTTTCCAAGACTTTGGAGATTGAATATTCTCCAAGCCCCATTTACCAACCTCGTGACCCTTTTTTTTTTTTTTTTTTTTTTTTTTTTGGCCCCTTAAGAGGAAAAGTGAAGGAAAAAAAAAGGCCTTAACTTGGTCTTCTGTTTTCTCTTACACCAAACACCTTGTTCTTATCTGCAGCTGATTGATTCTCTTGAGAAAAGCAAAGGTCTTCTTCTTGTAATTGTTTTCCCATTTTATCATTTCATTTTCTTCTTCAGGAAATCAAAGCTTTGGAATTGCCAAATACCATGTGCACCACATCTCTGCTCCCCACATGGCACTTTTAAGACCCTTTAGAACATAACCCATTAACAAAAATCTATTCTATTTTTTTTTCTTTTACTTAAAAAGGAGAAACTTTCTTGTGATTCACACACAATCTAAACAAACCCTAATCATTTTCTTAGAACACAAACATAATTAAGAACACACATGTTAATTGTATTAGTTGAAGGAATTAAAACAATTTATCTCTAACCAAAGTTCTGAATAGTTGAAGGTAAATGGGAGTTACCATAATTATTACCACATCTGCAATTTGTCAGCAACACCAAAATAACAAGAAATGCAGAGTGTTTGTCATAATGACCCATTTTCTATTGTCTGCTATGAATTCCATAAATGTGTAACGTTATTTTTTGCTTCATTTTTTGTTTTTTGTTTTTTGGCCTCTGAATTACATCCAGGTACTAAATGGAAGCCCATTTCCTTGAAGAGTCTTTTTTGTTTGGATTTGCCAGGTAGCCATTACTCCTTTGTTCTCACAAGCAAACAAAGCAAATTCAAAAAATAAAAAGGATTAATTTCAAAAATTTTCTTCAACTATGACCATTTTAATATTTTGTCCTTTTAATTTTAAAAAGTAACATCCATTCCTCTCAAATTTTATTCCGTTAATAAGCTTTCTCTTTCTGTTACAATAAGTGATAGAATTGTCACGTATCACTTATTTAGTGAGAATTAAAAATACAATTACACTTATACCCTTCTAATAAGAAAATGCCCAACAAAATACATTTGTAATATATTTCAGGTATGTATTGGTTTTGAAAAAAGAAAACCCTTATATTTGAGCTCATCAGTGATCTCCAACAGTCAAACGTGAGAACGCATGTGACCGTGCCACCACCAGAGACTCTTCCCCTGTGCGAGTGTCGTTGCGACAACCAAGTTCCTCCGTGGTTGGTTTTCATTTTTGTTTGTAATTTTTCTTTGAAGTTGGAATTTTTTGCTCTTTGGGGAGATGAATTGTGAACGTTTCTCTTCTGATACGATATTTTATTCCCCTTTTGCCTCTAATTCTAGGATGGGATGGGATGGGATGGAATGGGATTTCATAGGTTATTTTACAAAAATCAAAATGGGTTGCTTTGGAATGGAAATCTTAGCTCATTGGGTGGAAAATAATGGTTATTAATTTGGGTTATCATGTTGTTATAATTGTCTTACAGAATGCGAAGATGAGATTGTGGAAGGAGTAGATACAAGGTTATGTTTGAAACCCGAATTTTAGGGAGAAAAAGGAAAATAAAAATGGGGGAATGACTTTTCCGTGTTCGGAACCAAGATGAGGGGTTGAAAAAAAAATTATAAGAAAAAAGGGGAGAAATCTTATAACTTGCATGGATTTGGGATTTTATTCCCTTTTGTTGTTCAAGATCTAAATTTTCTTTCTTTAATAATTTGAAAGGTTATTGTAGATTAATTTATGATAATATCCTCTTTAGATGAGTTATGTACCTGATACGTGATGAATTCCGTTACTCATTATAATAAAAGGAAAAAATTATTAACATAATAAAGTTCAGACGAATCAGATATTTAAAGTGTTAAAAATGTCATAGGGAGAATTTTAAAAATTAATCCAAAAAGAAAAGAAAAAAAAAGGTCCGATTCATAATATATAAATTGCTTTGATACAAACCAAAGAATGATAACATGGGTTTGGAAATCTTTGTCCTTTAAGTAATGTGTAATCATTGCACATAATATGATCAAACGTAAAATATTGCCTTCTGTTTTCCCCTTTAGTAGTTTGGCGTTTTTTACTAAGGTTTTTGGTGGTAATTCGGCCGAAAAGATAAAAGCCTATTTGGTTTATTTATTGACTTGAATTTATAATTTTAATTATGCTTTTTTATAAAAAATTTAAATTAAAAAAATTCTGTCAATAAATTTTTTTTGATAAAATTTAAATTCATAATCAAAATTTGAGTCGGCCTAATTGTTTTGACAGCCTTAATTGTTTTGACAAAGTAATCTTTGCTTTTGAGACTTGAAAAACAAGGCACTGATCTAATCATTAGCTCGAGCATGTGTTGTAATAATCATGCACAAAAGCTTCCGGATTTAGGCATGCCATAACCATATCACCAAACAAGGAACATATGGACTTTGGATACTTTGACCCAGAAAGAAAGTTAATCTCCCTATATGGGATGAAGGGATTTGTTTTTTGGATTTTTTTTAAGGAAGATTTTTTTCTTTTAATTTAGGATGAGCTTTGGAATTTTACGTCTCAAGATTAAAGACCCGTTTGATATTGCTTTTAAAAACTATTTTTGGCTTTTTGTAAGAGGCTACAGCAAGTCAAAGTGTTTGATAAAACTTATTTTTGCCTAGCAATTTTTAAAAACGGCTACCTCACAATAGAATTTAAGAAGCATGTCAGGGGTTACTTTTTAAAATAATCCAAATAATAAAACTTAATTCTCAATCAATTCATTTTATTTCTTTGAAATCAAATTAAATGATACATTTTATTTTAAATGTTTATACAAAAATTAAAAATTTTTAATAAATATTTTATGTTAAATTTTAATAATATATTTTTGTTATAATGTTGCAAGTTTGAAAAATAATTTACCTCAGTTCTTTATGTTATTTAATTTCTTTATAGATATATAATTTATCTCCTTGAATAAAATTAATTTATTTTTTAGATATATTTTAATTAATAAAATAAAAATTATATTTTTTTACTATTTTGGCATATAAATATTATGAATATTGACTATAAAAATAGAAATAAAACTAATTATAAGTATGTGTGTTAAAGTATATCTATTTTAATCATTATATATTTTCACAGTAATTTTGTACATAATTTACCAAACACTTAAATGTTTACTTTAGTTATTCATAGCAACTTTGAAAAAAAATTTACCAAACGCCTATTCTGACTAACAACACATCAATAACAGAGCAATACTAAACTGTCGTTCAGTGTGTGTAAAATTACCGCTAAGCTATATATTTCCCAATATTTTCTTTTATGGTTACCGACTGTATTGTATACCCAATAAGGAATAACGTTTTTCACATCGCCGTCCATAAATCATCTTGTTTTTTCTACATTTTGCAATTAATTCGAAAGAACAAATGTGTTCTTCATCTTACCTTTTTTTTTCATGGTTGGCTTATTTTTTTTTAGATTCAATGATGAGTGAGTTTCTGCTCACGAATTAAGTATCATTTAGACTTAATAGTTCGTAGAGTTTACGTGTCAAATAATGAATATATAAAGTAATAAATAAAATGATAAAAAGAGTGATGCTAATATTTATTGTTCAAGAACTAGAAATTTTCAATTTGAAAAATATTTGGGTAATATTCAAACGACTTGTCGTTAGTCTCTAAAGTCTTTGTTATATCGTTATAATAGTCTATGTTACTATCTACGTGGACGACGCATGATTTCTTCATTCACCAAGAGTAGGTTGTTGGTTTATAAAACAATTTTAGATTAAAAAAAATGCAAAAACAAATTGGCACGGATCATAAATAAGAATTTTTTTTAAAAATTTTTAAGTAATATTTTATAGATTAAATTAATTTACACTAATTCAGAATAAACAATCATATTGCTTATCTTACCCGGTTGAAGGTAAAGTTTCAATCACAAAATAGCCATTTTATCTCTGTCTAAATATTTTTATCTCTTCTAAACATTTTTATCTCTGAACCTTTTCAAATACTTTCTTTATATATACCAAATGAATAATTTACTATATAATTTTTTTTCCCTTTAAACGTGCTCTACGAACTTTTTTTTTTTCTTTTTTACTAAACTCAACTAGTATTGGGAGAGTAATAAATAAGTTCAACTAAATATCAGAAGAAATTTTGTGTAAAAACAATTAGAAGAAAATTTAAGTTTTCATATAAAAAATGTAAGGTGCGTGTGCACGGAGCACGTGATCTATTTATATATGGCTTGTTTAGTTCGCTGATTCGAGTTTTTAATTCGAGTTGAGATGTGACTTTATGTGAGAGCTTTTTACTGTAGTAAAACTCGAATTTTAAACTCAAATCAGTGAAATGAACTCGTTTTGATTGAAAACCTTCCCGCAGCCTCTTTTTCTTTCTTTTTTTTTGCTACATTTTACTTTTTCGTCCTTTTTTTTGTCTTTTAGTCCCACATTTTTCCTTCTTTTTTCTTGCCTCTCCCTTTTTTAAAATTCTTTATTTTACTCCTTTTTTTTTTTCATTTTGGTCCTTTTTGACTTTTTTCTTTCCTTCCCTAAAACTTCATTTTTTTTTTCCATCTTGGTTCCTTTTTAGATTTCATATTCAAATTTATATGCTTTTAAATGTGTCTCACTTCTAAAAATATGTTTTGGGAAAAGATTTATTGTGACGTGCATTTCTCCATCTATACTTTAATTTGATTCTATTGGGTGACTTTAAAATGCGATTTTCACTTACTTTGCTCATATTAACATAATTTCTGTCATATGTACTCATGCTTAATTTTTTTAACTTTTATTTTCATTTTACCAAAAGATTCTTTACAATGTGATCTTTTTATAACGCATTTGTTTAATTTTTTTTTAATTGAATGACAATTGAAATATATTTTTTTATGTGTCTTTATTTAATTTTTTCTTGTGTAATCCTTATTATTTTAATGATGATATTTATAAAGATGTTTGTATTAGTTGTGTATAGACTAACTAACTAATTAAGATATTTCTTATTAAATGAATTAATTAAAATAATAATACAATAACTAAAACTCAGAACACGTGGAGTTCAACTATTAAATTGCTTTTTGACCAACTCTTTTATGTTTACTATAAATAATATGATATGATTTTATTGATTAGATACTAATTAAAATATTAAAAATTAAACAGAAGATCTAGATATATATATATATATATATGTGTGTGTGTGTGTGTGTGTGTGTGTATGACAATAAGGAAAGCTCGCGGAGTATATTAACAAGTAGACATTTGTGATTTTACGAGGAAAAAAAGGGAATGGAAAAGAAATTGATATTAGAGGTAAACGACCAAAAAAATTAAAACAACAATGTACTTTTACAAAGAACTAATGGGTGCGTTTGGAACTCGTTTTAAAATAATTTTATTTTTTGTATGAAAATAGAAATGAAAATGTGTTCAATCTCAAACAGAAATTATTTTTGAAAATGTATTTCGTAGTTTTATCAAGATATTATTTTCAGTATAAAAAAACTCATTAATGTGTCTCTCTCTACTTGAGAGAGGAGAAAACGAAAATAAAAAGTGAAAAACGACTAAGAGTCATTTTTCTTTTCTCTCACATTTTACACAAAACTAAAAAATCGTTTTTATTTCTGTTTTTTATATTTAATTGTGTCAAACGCCGTTTTAGAATCATTTTCATTTTTTATTTCTCAAAAAATGTGAAAAATAAAAACAAGAACAATTCTAAACACGACAAGTAAATTTGATGTGTAGAAATTCCCAGCCAAATTCTCTCCCGAAAAAAAAAGTGAAATCTTCAGCCAAACGGCTTTAACCGCCACATACAAACTATAAAAGGGCAACCTCTGCCCGAGAATTCCATTGGTTCTCTCTCTCTCTCTCTCTCTAGGTGTAGAGTAAAAGAAATTTCTCTCGATTCAAATTCTCTTTCCTGCGATTTCCTTAAGTAACGTTTCTTTCTATTACAATTTCTTCCGATTTCGATTTTAAGGATTCTGGATGGATTTTAGTCTATTTCTGCTGAATTAGGGTTTCATTATATTCTATGATTTATGATATATAGATGAAATTGTCTGTTATGTTGTTTCTACGTAAAAAAATTTATTTACTTTCTAGGGTTCGTAATAGCAAAATGGAAATGATTTTAAATTCAAGTGGTGGAGCCCATGTTTTGGACTCTATTATTCACAGGCTCATAAAAGATTTTAATTTCTGTTCAAATTTTCCGTTCAAACTTACGAATCAAACCCGGCCATATATGCTTCAACAAGGCCGAGTCTATCATGCGTTATCCGAGGACCAAGACCCGAGAATATGTTGCAGATTTTCGAGCCTGCTAAGCTGAAGGCAACTACTTTAAGGTGATGTTTGGTAGATGGATTCGTTCCCTGATTCGAATCATTGTTCGTGGTTCGCTACAGTATTTTCTCTCAAAAAAAATACACGTAAATCAAAAATAGTTCTAATCACATGGTTCTAATCTATGAACCAAACGCACCCTGTCTTTTCTTTGAGTAGGACTTAAACCTAGTCTAAGCACAGTTTTGAGTTTTGTATCATCTTACTTTGTATGGAGGTAATCTGTCTTATTTTATATGTACATGATCTAGTCTAGGGACAGTTTCCTATTAGCTTATATTTTAGACGGAGTAAAGCATAAACGTGTGTGTTTTGTGACTTTATTCTGCATTTTGTGAATGTGTGTTTTGTATACAAAGTCCACCAAGAATTGCTTATATCTGCTTTTTATATAACCTATTCAATATGCCATTTTTTTGCATGAGGCTATTGGCATTGAACTTTTTGTATAGCTATTTCCTTTTGTTTTTTTTTTGTTTTTTGTTTACCGCTTATAAGTTAAGCTTCGAAGTCAATTCAACAAGACAACTCAAACTCGGGTCTGTAATGCAAATACAAGATATTTTGTCCCATTCGTTTCGTTTGTTCGATCGAATCACAACTTAAATTTTTACTACAAAATTTTCTCTCATAAAAATATAAATTTAACTTTATGTGCTACAATATTTTCTTTCACATAAAATTTATTTTTTAAACTTAAACCAGCAAAATAAACAATCTATTTACGTCTTTGTCTTGTATTCCTCTTCACTAACAAAGTAGATATGTCCAGTGTCAACGTGTCAATTAAACTCTCTTAAAAGTTGAGAGATTTGGAATTTCTTTTTGCCAAAATGTTATGGCCTCCCACTCAAGTCTTTTTTGGTTTTTTTTTTTTCTCTTTTTTTTTTTTTGTGCCATCATGTTTTTTCGGTTTGTCTTAGAAATCTTGCTAGATGCAAATAACAACACGAAAAACCTGAGTTCACAACCATAAATGGTCAATGGCGGCCACATGATATTACATGGAAGCCACATCAATTTGGCCAGACGTTGAAACTCAGAAAATGATGTTATTTTCTCCATATAACTAGTTCTTGTGTTTTGGAATTTTTCATATTGTGATATAAGAGAATACAAATTTGGTTGTTACATGGTATCTAAACTATATTTATCTGCAGTCACATATGTTGGCAATGAGTTCGTTCCCTTTTTTCGCTGTATTGGCTAGTCTTCTTTTTCAATATCTAATAACTACGGTCTAACATTGGCCGAAGAAAAACTAATTATTCTTCTTTTTTTGTAGGATTTAACCTAGTCTAAGCACACTTTCGAATTATCTAATTTTAGTGTACCAGCCCTCTAAATATCAACTTTTAGATATTAGTAGAATGAATAGCACTATCAGTAGGGTTGTTCGACAGCTCGGTTTTGGTGGTCGATGAACAATCCGACGTCGGGTTCAATATTTTATTGGACCGACCATTAGGCCACATTAAGGGATAATCAGACTAACGTTGACTGATTTTGCTTGCTTTCGGGCGTTTAATTTTAAAAATAATAAACATTTTTAAGGGTTTGACAAAACGAGAGTTGTTACAAACTGACCTTAACCCTAAAAATGACCACAAACTCCACTGTTGTTGGCAATTTAATTTTTCAATTGATAGGAGTCAATGTTGATGTGGTACTATCCCGTTTGATCAACAACTATCGGCATCTTTGGTGCTAGCCGATTGACTAGCTAAATTGAATAGTATGGGAAAAAAAAATTTTAGGAAATTCTTTGGTACGTCTGGCATATCGGCAAGTCATGTTTTTTAACTGTTGAATCTGCGTATTTTTTGACTTTTGCATGATTCTATGTAGATCTGATGGACAAAAAACCTAACTTGTCGGTATGTTGACGTACTAGAAAAGGTTCTAAACTTATTGGACTTATCAATGTTTTTTTTTTTCCTTTTTTATTTTTGTTAAACAACTAAGCTAACAAATGTTGACAGTGGATTTCTTTTGTATTTCATTGTTATGTTTTCCATTTTATATGTCATCACGTTAGTAATTTTATACAAAGATTGAGACGTTTGAGAACGAGATATGTAATAATAATTAGAATAGGAGAAGAATACAAATAATATGCTTGTTCTCAACTGAGTGATGTCACACATCAAGGGATTTGAACAACCTCTTTAAGAAATAATTAAGATAATAAAAAAAAGAAAAAAGAAAAAAGCATCTCAAAGAATAAGCATCATAACTCATGAGTCCCACTTTTTTCGCATGCATTTTTCTAAAGAATGATTCAATAGTATATGTAAAAATAACACAACTTTTTAAAGAAGAACTGTTATTATTAAATTGAAACATCCAATATAATAACAATTTCTGGAGGTGGGGGAGATTCTTCTAACTAAATTAGCTTATCATTTAAATTAACACATAAGTAGTTAGAGTAAATAAAAAATGACATGAAGAAATGTGAAATTCTTTACGACTTGAATGATTATCAATGCATTCTCTCTACATGTTGGAAAAATAGATGAGCCGGTGTTAAGTTTATAGGTCACGTTCACTTCACGAATTAGAATTTTTAATTCAAGCGGAAATGTGACATTTTTTGATAGCTTTTCACTGTAACAGAAAAAGTTAGATGTGACATTTTCTGAGAGCTTTTTACTGTAGAAACCTAAAATTGAAAACTCGAATCGGTGAAATCAACAAGGCCATAGTTATTTCATATTACTAATTTTAGAGTCAACATTTTATTTTTCTGCAGAATTTTATTGGGATAACAAATTGTCTATTCATATATTAAAGAATAAAACATAATGAAAACTTCACAATTAAAACGGGCACATTATAATAGTTCTCAATTTTTTTTTTTTCACTTTACCGAAATTCTTAGGAAAAAAAAGAGGAGTTTGCCCTGATATTCCATACTATTCAATTTAAGCAAAATAGCATCAAAATAAAAAGAAATATGTAAACTTAATAAAAATTTATACAAATTTAACAGTTAAAAATAAAGAATCTCGGTTAAGATATTTTGTTTATACCCTATCATAATTTAAAATAAAAAAAAAACTTTTGCCTTTTTGCCAAAAACTCCAAAAAATGAAAGTTCACAAGGAAAGAAAAAAAAAAAAAAAAAAAAAAAACCTCCAAAATGCCAAGCATATCCTTCGTCCTCCTAAAGCAGAAGGGGTAGTTTCGGAACACAAGCCAAGATAAAAATAAATAAATAAATAAATAATTGAAAAGGGGGCGGGGCTTCTCTTCAGAGGATTCCTAGGGTTTCCAATTGCTTCCTATTTGGGACTTTATCGTAGGATTATTTATAGCACCACCAAGCTCTGCATTTTGCGATTCTCGTCGAAGAAAATCAACATTTTTGTTCTGTTAAGAAAAAAATCAACAGTTTTTGTTCTTGGGATTTGCGTCGTAGTGGTGGGTGACTGACTGATTGGGAGGTTGTTTCTCCGCCGTCGGATTGATCTCTATCAGGGGCTTTAGCGCCCGTGGCCGTTCAAAATCCATGATCATCAGCGTCTCATGGACCCATCTCCAGTGCGAACAACTCCTTCACTCGAAGAAGAAGAGGATGAGTGGGGTATGGAATTCGTCAACTTGCCATTTTTTTCTTCTTCTCATTTTTATATCCCTTGTTTGTTTTCGAGGAAAATTTTGGGGGAAATTTAGAGGAAGAGTAGAAAAGTTTGGATTTTTGTAGTTTTATGTTTGTGGGTCTTGAGTTAATCAGAAAAATTAGGTAAAATAAGTCAATTGGTCAAGTGGGTTCAGTTCAGTTCACTTGAGTTTTTATTTTTATTTTTTTTCCTGACTAGCTCGACTTTTCTCAGATTTTTTCAAACACCAAATTTGAGTATGATCGCATTATTGTTGTACACTAATTGTTTTGTCCTCATATTGTGTTAAGTTTGAAATTTATATGGATTTTGTTTTGTTGTTTTTGAATTCAAATTTTGTAGAGAACCCATTTGGCGAAAACTATTTTTATTCAAATTTTTTGTGAGATAACAGAATCAGGATCATAAATTCAAGTTCTAAAACCAAACGGGCCCTAGGATTGCTATTTGTCATACCCCGAGACCATTCAAGAATTGACATTAATTTAGGCGTGTGGACTTTTTTTGGGTTTTGAGTTGTCATGCACCGAAATCTGATTTTAAAATTTGAATACGGAGCAACGTTCTGAGTGTGCATATTTATATGAAGCGGTTTTCTAGTTTTTCAGCTTATTCATTTTGTTAAGTGAGTTCCAAGGAGTTGGCCTGTAAACCAAAAATGATAATGAGCTCCATTTTTTTTCAGTTACGGTAAAGATTTCATTTTTTTTTTTTTTTTTGTTGTTGTATATATATGTTCTTTTTAATTGTTACATGTATTTTGTATATTCTGATTTTTTTGTCGTTAATCTCAATATTGGATGATCATCAATAGTGTACCTCAGATTAGGCTATTTCTTGTGCAGCTTGGCGTTGTAAGCAGTAAATGTTGCATTTGTGATGCTTATTTTTCGTCAAGGCACTTTTAAATCCTAATGTCTTTTTGGCTTTGGCTTTATTGTTTTATATAATAAGAGGTTATTTAGGATATGATTCTTTTTGGGAAGTATTATTATTGGTTTAATTTCTTTCTCCCAGTGGCATCATAGAATTAACTGTACAGTGTCTTGTGTATATTATCTGTTGTTGTCTCAAGAAATTGTCATTGTGTTGGTGGAGGAGCGAGAACGATATTGATTTATGAGCTTAACTGTGATTTTCTTAATATATAATACCATTTGCTACACGTAAACTTTTTATCATGAATATATTTTATTGAGTACGTAATTGTTTAGTTTCTTTTCGTGAGAGGAGGCTTTGTTTTACATCTGCCTAACATGATCTTTATCCTGACCAATTTAATGTAATTCCTTCATCGTACTGACATCAACAAATGGCTCTTTTTTTACAATAGACACTGATGGATTTGTAATTCCAAGCTTGGGAATAGAAGAGCCAGATCAAACCAATCCTGATGCTCCAAAAGTAGAACCCTCAAAACCACCTTCTCCGAAGGTCAGCTTCAAGTTTTTTCATTTTCATTCTGAAACTACTACTTGTACTACTCTTGTGACTCTGTGAATGTGAATGAAGAAGCAGTTGCTGAAATCTGTGTTAAAGGCGTCTTTGCAGGCCAAAATAGAAGAGAGCATCTACCTTGGACCGCACGGGGCTCCCCCGTCTCAGTCGAAGCAGCAAGAAGTGACTTCTTCGAGCCGTAAGCAGCGGTTCAAGCAGAAACTGAAGGAGGCAGATAGGAGGATTAGCGGGGTGGGGCGAGAGAACAAGGTAGAGAATCTAAGAGAGCTTGTTGGTGGTGGGAAAGTTGGCAGTGGTAGCATGGCAAAGGGCACTTCCAGGGATTGGCTTGACCAGCATTGCCATGAGGCCAAGTTTGAGAAGTGGTACCAGCAGTGAGTGGAACAGAGTATTTTTACATTACCCTAAGATATAAGGTTTAAGTTTATTACTCATAAGGTTCAAATTTGAGACATTTATTAAGGTCATGTATCTTGACAATAAGTTTCCATCTGGACCTTTTTGTACCCACTGGTGTCGCTGAAGTTATGAGAAAGAGTTTGGCTGTTTTATCCAACTATTCCATTTTCCACAAGCATTGCAAATTTTATAATTTCTCATTATCCATAAAAGAAGGAAAAAGAAGGCATCATTTATTCCTGCTATTTCTAGTATTGAACAAGAAAAGGATGTAAAGTAAACAATAATTTAACCATAAAATGTTAGAGCTCAAGTGTCTCAAAGTTGTAATTCTCTAATGAGCTTCCTATCCTAAATAAGAATAATGGTATTTGCTTTTGGTAGCCAAAAGCGAGTTTAATCTTTTGGCAAAGTGTGAGAAAAGAGTCAAAATACAACATGTCAAGATTTCAAATTATTCTAATGGTGGAAAGAGTGGCATCCAATTAATTGATGCCAAGGAACTCCAATCCAGTTGCCTTGGGCGTCAAACCAAACTGAGACAGATAATCAGCACTGTGAAACTTGCTCAAATGCCTCATTCCACTGTCGCATAATATGGTTACAATCGTGTGACCTGGACCAATTGCCTGCGCCACGCGGACTGCTCCAACGCAGTTCATCGCTGAAGAACTCCCCAGAAAAAGACCGTCATTCTTCAAGAGGAACCTAAGAGAAAGTTTAAGCACAAAACCATGAGGAACGAGTGTCACCATCGAACAAAGTGAAATTGGAAATTTCTGTTGATTAGCATAATCATTCAATACCAGCAAGGAACAGTGAAAACAAATCAAAGATTAGAGAGGATCAAGGACTGACCTTGACATCTCAACAGCTTCCATATCCGTGCCTCGGAAAGCCCCATCAAGTTTTGCCTGCATAAAATTCTGAGTTATCCGATTGATTCCAATTCCTTCGGTTATTGTATCAAACGGATTCTTCAGCCTTCGTCCTTCTGCTTCCTGTTTAGTATACATCACTCCCCTCGTCACCTTGTTGAACAAACCAGAACCGGGAGGATCTATGAGGTAGCACTTGATGTTTGGATTCTTTTCCTGTTTAACACGAAACCAGATTTTTCATAAATCAACTTTTGCCTCAACATCAACGATAACAATGGTCTGTAAATGGAGAAAGCAGCATACTTGCAGAAACTTGGAAACACCAGCCACAGTACCACCAGTTCCTGCTGCAGCCACAAATGCATCTAAGTTTCCTCTAGTCTGTTCCCAAATCTCAGGCCCGGTGCCTTCATAGTGGGCGTGGAAGTTTGCTAGATTTTCAAACTGATCAGCAAAGAAACCACCTTTGCAATTCATCGACCGAGATGAACTATGTTTCTCTCCATTGGGTACGTAACCATTGAGTTGCTCTGCTTCTTTGCCATCTATTTGTTCGGATATTTTATCCTTTGCTGCTAGTTCATTTGCTTCTGAAGCCCGTCGTCTAGCAATATTGACATAGTGGTCTCGGTGCGTAATTGAAACCGGTCTAACCCTTTCAACAGTGGCTCCCAAGGCTTCAATAATTTGAGACTAGAAAGAGATTGGCAAGAAAAAACAACATTCAGTGCATTGTGAAACACTCGAAAGAACAAAAACCAAAAACAAAGCTAAATTAAAGGCAATAAGGCAAAGATAAAACTGCCCAGGAAGGAAATATATCTTCTAACTGAACTGTACTAATCTGAAATGCATTCTCGTATACCTTCTCAATGGCGACGTCATCTGGGATAACCACATGGCACTTGCAACCATAGGCGGGAGCAACCGTAGCAAGGCTAATGGCCGTACTTCCGGCACTCCCCTCCGTCACTACGCCACCGGGAGTAAGCTTTCCAGATTCCAAAGCCTGCATTAATCCACATATCAGAAATATATCAAAGATAACAAACGGTCATGGTCGTTGTTCAATGACTGACTAAAAGCAAAAGACCAACACTAGGTAGAGGAATGAAACCTAAAGTTTAAGTTCAAACACACAACTTTGATGTCACAGATTGTAAAATACCACATCAGAGATACAAAATAAAATGGACAATACAGTGAAAGAAACACTATGGCCCCCCGTTGGGAGGTATATTCAAACTATAATTCTCAATTTTGACGTTTGAAATTTAAATGTTTTTTGAGACAAAAACATAGCAGAATCAATAATTTAAATTTGAATATATGAAATACGTGGGCATGTAAAATCAATTGATTACTTTCTTAAGCTTTGGTTACTACTTAAAAAATAATTAAAAAAAAAGGTTTGATCAAGAGGAAAAAAGAAAGATTGAAATTTGGTATAAAAATTGGTGCCAAAATAATCAACTAAGCAAACTTGAGCAATCAGTTAAATGATTTCACTTGCACAAAAATTTTCTCAACAACCAAACAAAGCAAGTCATATGATTACCTCTTCTATAATTTTCACTGCAACTCTGTCTTTTACACTCCCCCCAGGATTCAAAAACTCACACTTCCCAAGAATCTGATCAAACCACAATAAAATCAGAAAATCAATTAGTCCACCACAAAAAACAATCAAAAATCCAAAAGAAACCAAATTTGATAAAACAAAAATCGATGAATTCGAAGAATTACCTCACAACCGGTGGCGTCGGAGAGGCTGTTGATGCGTATCAGAGGAGTGTTGCCGACAGCGCCGACAAGGCCTTGCCTCGATTTCTTCTTTGATTCGGAAAGTTTGGGGCTTTTGGAGGAAGAAGATTTGGACTTTAGGTTGTTGAAGAAGAGAGAGAGGACGACGACGGAGACGGCGGCGACGAGAGCGTCTGTGGTTCTCACCGCCGCCATTGCAGGCTAAAGGTTCAGAGTTCCCAGATCTAGAGGTGTAGGCGGTAAATTTGATTGTGTTTTGGGGGCTTATATGTAAAAACAGTTTTTTAAAGTTTGAGATTGTGGGTCGGACTGGGAGTTCCTTAGAAAGGCCCATGAACTTGGCCCACTTTGGGTATAAACAGAGAGAAATTTGGGTGGATTATTGGACGATTATGATATGAGATAATTGATATTCAAATGTACTATTTTGATTTGTGTTTAATTTAGGTATGAAAATGGTGCGAGTAAATAAATAGGTTTTATAAGTGGTATTAAACCTTATTTACATAGAAAAATTTAGAAATAACTGAGAGAAAAATCTTGAGAAATGCATCAAAAATCACTAAATCAAACGATATGAGATAGACCGAGATGTATTTGAGATGATATGATTTTGACCGCTTATAAAATAAGAAGAATCTAGTAGATAAACTGTAAAGATTTATGCATTTATCGTTAATACTATAAGAATTTTGTACTTTCCCCCTAATATATTAATTTAAGAATGTCAAAGTTAGATGAGTTTCTTAATTTTCTTTCTAAAGTAACCTTTGAAAACACTACTCTTAAAATTGAAAACCTCGAATGCACTTATTTCTCATGTTGCCTTCTGTTTTGGTAGCTTTAAATATATATTTTGAAGTGAAGTACATAATTGAACAAAATTATAACCATTAGGAAAAAACTAAAAAGCTACCAAAATAAACTTAAAATCACAAAATAAACTAACAAAATAAACTTAACTCGATTCAAAATATACCTACGAAATAACTATAAACCTATTTTAAAATTAAATATTTTCATTATAAACGTATTTTAAAATTAAATATTAAAGATAACATCTACCCTGATATAAGAGGGAGAAAAAAAAAAAAGGAAGGGAGAGATGGAGGGAGGGAGAATTGTGGAAAGAGAGAGTAAATCATTCGTTGAGTTGAAGAGAGAAGATGAGAGAGAGGAGACATTGGGGA
>NW_010357564.1:297665-351885 GCF_000414095.1 Morus notabilis
GGAAAGAGTCTCTCTCCGGGCCTATCAATTTGATTTCTTCCATTAAATCAAACTAATTCTCACAAATCTCATTTAAAAGATTTTTTTATCCTTTAAAATAAATTATTAATAAATAGTAAAAATTGACAATATAATAATTAATAAATAATTATCATTTATTTTTTTAATTCTCTTTCTCTTTTACTAAATAACATAAAATATTATCATACGTTTGGTTTATAGATTAGAATCATGAGATTAGAACTATTTTTAATTTATGTGTATTTTTTATAAGAGAAAACACTGTAACAAATTATGAACCTAATTCAAATCAGGGTACGAATCTCCCAACCAAACAACTCTCATTCTTTACAATTCTCATCACTCCCGTTCTTTTCATCTTTCTTTCTATCCATCCCTCCTATCTACGTTGCTGGCGTGTCAAATGATTAGTAGCTACGAACTAACTATCATTTCAGAAAGTAATGGTGATAGTTAGGTGCTTTGTCTATTTTACAATTAATTACTTGAAAAATTTTCAACTCCTTGTGCCTTTCATTTTAAGCCTCATGGTGCCTTGTCAATTTTACAATTAATTAGAAGTCCATATATGTTTTTCTTTTTCTTTTTTTCTTTTTTTTCTCGAACCTACATTTGCATGACGCAACACGTAGGACATGCTATTTTCCTTAAAAAAAAAAAAAAAAAAAAAAACGTAGGACACGTAAAGTCATGTTAAAGAATAGGTAGATAGAGCTTTTAAAAAAGTAACAATAAAGTAAATAAAGATTCCGCTTACTTACTTTAGTGTTAATTACAATAACGTTACCATATATAATTTGTTCGGATGGTTCCAAAACATTGATCGAAGTATGCCAAGAACCACCTATCTCCCTTCCTACATGCAATATAGGACTGCTTTTTTAAGTTTAAGCCTTCTCTTCCTTCGGTCTAATCCCCCCATCCCGTGACTTGCCTTTCATTTTCTAGCCCTTGTCTCCTTCACCTACGATTGCTCCTATTTTCCGTTTAATCGCTAAAGTACTTAAAGGACGAGGAGTGGTGACCTTCTATTGGGCTTTAAGTACTTAGTAGCTATACTTGACCGACGTCGGCATCATACAGTAAGACTAAGGTTTGGTTGGACAATAATTCGCTTTACTTTTTAGTAAGCCCTTATTCTATTCATTCAGAATGGCGGGCCTAAAACGCTTTATTTTGGTAGGCCCTTATTCCATTCCTTCGGAATGGCGGGCCTAAAACAGCTAATGTGGTCGTTTAACGGATAGCTATAACCCATGATCAAAGTATACGACCACTCGTCTAAGTACAGGTGGAATAGCTCATTGTGGAGGGTGCAGAACATGGTAGGGGCATGAGTGAGTCCAAAAGGCATAACCAAATCCACCCTTCATTAGTAAGGTTGCTTGCTTGTCACACAGGGCAAGAAAACGATAGCGATCGGTTTGGGAGCGTCACGGGGTGGTGGCCGTGCCTATATGAGGAACTTGTCGCTTCCTTCTCCACTTCTTCCTCTCAAGTCGAAGCGCCTTCAACTGCAGTAGTGTTCGGTTAATACTAAACACGTGAACGTTTAATTTGTTACATGACATTAGTAACATTAATAATACTAGATTATGATAATTGTGATGTGAAATGTAAAAATAGTGCCTTCATTCACCTTGACGTGATTTGGGGAAAACGAAAAGGGAAATATTTGTAACATGATAACATGTATTAAATGCACTTGAACATTTAGTTTGTTATGTAGCATTGATAATCACATTAGATTATGGTGACGGTCATGTATTGAAAACATTGGCTTAATTGTGGAAGATATTATGTTATTATTAGAGAGCACACTGACGTAATACTTTTAGTTTATGGTTCGTGATCACTTCTCGTTAGAGGAAATTCCTCCTTCTACTTTAAATGTCGTGATTGTTGAGTCTACTAATTCGTCATGATAAATAAATTCTAAAAATTTAATTATTTTTTGATAAATTCATCACAATAATAAATGATCATGCCGCAATAAATAGATGAAAAATTTTAAAGGTATAAGAAATAATCTACTTATAAATTTTGTAAAAATTTTAACCATTATATTTTTGTTTATTTAATACTATTTTAATGTAGTTTGATGGTCAAAATAGAAATCAAAGATTTCCACAAAAAGAAATAGTGGAACATGTTTATTTTTTGGGACTTTCTTCAATAATCTCTGTAAAAATGAACTATCAATAGTTCTTTACTTTTCAACCATTAAATCTATATCAGAATCTATCTGTTCTACATACTTTTTTAATCTGACGTGATTTTGATCAAATTAAATATTCAAAAATTGAAACTATCAGTAGAATGGATTACCGGAGAAATCTTTTATTTTTTTTCCTAATATTTGAATCCATAATTCAAAGCCGTTGTCCGTTTAATTCGCTGATTCGAGTTTTTAATTCGAATTGAGATGTGACTTTATGTGAGAATTTTTTATTGTAGTCAAAAAATTAAATATGACTATTTTTTAAAAAATTTTTACTATAATAAAACTTAAATTTTAAATTCAAATCAATAAAATAAAGTAAAGGACCCAAATCTCCAAATTGAAAAAGTTTTTGGAATAGGATTATTCTCAATCGGAATAACTTTTTCGGCCTCGGATTACCGCATCATGTGATAGATCTTATCCTGCCCATAAACATACAAAATATTTGGTTAAATCGACAATGAGGCGCATTTGAAGAACACGTGCATACGACAATTGCAGTGAAACAACAAATGTACTTGTGTCGCCTGAATTTTACTTGTTAGAAAGACTATAATACCCTCCCTCAACTGACAATTCCAAAAAGGAGAAAAAAAATAAACAAGGAAAGAAAGAAAAGAAATTAGCCATTAATATAACCATAGTAATATTAACATTAGTAAAAAAGAGACAAATACTGCTTAGAATGCATATAACTTAAATTTATACTCTTTACACTTATTAATACTTTTTAGTTAAAGAATTATATTAGTCAAATAAAGTAAAAATCTTATAACAATGCATTCAAATAGTAAATTTACCAATTTTCTCTTATCCAATTGAAAATTTCATCTACATTGATATTTCACTTGATGAAATTCTAATTAGTATATGTCTCCTCAATATATGACCATACACTGTTTTTTTAAGGATAAATGTACTCCTAAACAAGAAAACACAAACACTGCAACAAAAGACTTCCGGATATAAGCACAACTTAACCCGATTAGTGACCAGTTTTGCTACTTATAGTGAAATTGTGGGAGAGGAGAAACGTGCATGGAGCTCATATAGCGGGAAAATAAGGCGACGATCAAACACATGTACGGCTTTTTGAACACACCTCTACAATCGATAGAATCAAAGACACCTATAAATTAAAAGTCACCTAACACGTTGTCAAGACACAACTCAAATGAGTGAGACCTAAAAGTAAAATTAGAAGGTGAAAAAACCACATAAGTTATTAGAAACAAAATAATACATTAAAAAAAAACTTACAAAGTGGAAGTAACGCCTTTATTTTAACTAAATAACTGGATATAAAGCTCCAACACATAAGCCAGAGCGAATCTGACCACTGTAAGCGGCATAACCAAAAATGTGATTATTTAATTATTTATCAAAAAGAGTATAGGGTATGAAATGAGATGTAATTATGAACTGGAATATTTTCAGTCTAATATGTTAATCCTTATACTTTTATCATTTTGATATGATTCACCGTGATCTAAAAAATTAGGAAAACAAAAGTAAAAATTCAAAGCCACGTGAATCTTTATGGCCAAAAAAAGTATGGAGTCATGGGCACCAAATAATACAAACCTAAGAAACAACATAAATATTGAAAGCACTGTAAAAGGAAAGCATCAAGACTTTTTTTTTTTGAAAAAAAAAAAAACCATTTACTCAATTTTTTTTTTTTTTTTTTTTTTAAAAAAAAAAAAACCATTTTCTCAATTTTTTTTTTTTTTTTTTTTTAACTTTCTTCACCCACATTGTGAATTACCAAAAAGTCTATGGGCAGTTTAGTAAATAAAATTGAAATGGACAGAATGAAAAAAGTAAAAAAAAAAAAAAAAAAAGAAAAAGAAAAATTAACACAAACGCACTCCACCATTACTTAACACTGGAGAGAATCTCTGCACAGAAAACTCAGAGAGGGAGAAAGAGGAGAGAGAGAGAGAGAGAGAATATCTCTCTAATTGATAAAAACCTCCCACAATCTATCAAATCTAAACAAAATCCAACACAAATTACACAATCTCACTTATCTTTCTTTCTTTTTTTCTTTTTCTTTCTCGCCAACCAAACAGACCAAAAAGTGATGGAGATCCCGGAGAAGCTGATCAAGTTCAAGATCCACATCCTCCTCGCCCTTCTCCTCTGCGTCGCCGTTTCGGTTCTGATCCTCGTCGCTCCGAGATTCCTCACCATTTTGGCCTACTTCTGGCCTCTCCTCGTCTCCACCGCGCTCTTCCTCGCCTCCGTCCTCGTCTTCGGCAAGACCACCGCCGCCTCTCCGGCCGTCGCCGACAAAGCCGGCGAAGGCCTCCTCGATTTCGTCGCCGGCCAACCGGACCACCACCACGGCCATCATCATCATCATCATCCGGTCGAGGGTTTCAAGGTTGAAGAAGAAGATTCAGTCTCACATGGTGAACACAGAGTGGAAAGTTCCAACTCCAAGTCCGAGTAGTGAAAGAAAATTAAAAAAAAAAATTTTGTTAACTTTTTTAGTTTTCATTTTTGAATTTTGATTTTTTTTTTTTTTTTTGGGGCGTTTTTTCCTTTTGCTTTGTTGTAGTTTGATGACATTAACGCTTCACTGTGTATATCCTGCGAAGAATAATGCTAGATGCAGTCCCTTTTCATTTCTTTGCTTTCTTTTTCTTTTCTTTTTTTTAAAAAATGTTCTTTTTTTTTGAGAAAAAAAAATAGAATTTTTTTTTGTCATTGATATTGGTATTACTATTACATAAGCAAAAAAGAAAAAAGAAAAGGGAATGTTCAAATTTCAATTTGATGGCTGACTCTTGGCCGTAATTGATGGCCGTAATTTTTTTATTATAATGTTTTTTTTTTTTATATATATAACTCAAATTAGAATTTAAATTGTGTAAATAAACACAATGTGAGTTATAAAACACGAGACTTTCGAGATAGAATTCACATTTGATTAGTCCTTATGTTTAAGAACGTTTGTGCCTCGTTTATATTTTATTTACAATGTGAGTGTGACTATCACTTGTGACAGTAATATATATACACATATATATTGAAAGAATTTGTGGTGGAAGAGTTTTGGAGGGTCAAAATTGTCATTGAATTCTTTGATTCGAATTTATACAAAGTCCCGTTTAGTTCGTTGATTCGAATTTTTAATTCGAGTTGAGATGTAATTTTATATGAGAGTTTTTTACTGTAGTAAAAAAGTTAGATATAACTGTTTCAAAGAGCTTTTTACTGTAACAAAATTTGAATCAGTGAAATGAACAGGACCTTTAAAACTTGTAATAGCTCTGTATTTTTAGTTTAGTTCAGAATTGATGTATGAATTCTTTGACAATTTTTCTGAGCTTTATTATATTGTTTTAAAATTTTCCACGTAAGCCCTAAATAGCTTCAGCTTGCAAAGATTCCTAGTACAGATCAATAATTTAAACGGTTGTTTATTGTTTATAGAATCAATAAAAATAGAATAATCAATAATGTGGTCTGGTTTAAGCAAGTACCAATGGTGAGCTGGATTGGGAATTCAAATAGGTTCGAGTTTGAAAGTTTTACACTTTACTGCTTCAGCACTTTTTTTATTGCTCAAGTTGCTATTTTAAAGTCCTTTTTGTCTCTCTGCCTCACACGGTGGTACCGGGAAATTTTGAGGTTGTTCTTTAGTAACAAAACTCAGAAAAAATTTAAATTTGAATTATAATTTTATTTAAGTTTATATTTTTTTATAAAATTTGAGTTTAAACTCGAGTTTGAGACTAAACTAGAATTTAAATTTTCCCTTCAACTCGAGTTCATAAACTCGAACTCAAGTTAATAAACAATATTTTATTTATTCTTAAAAATGTCATAACTTTTTCGTTTTAATTCTGATTGAGATATTTTTTTTCTATGCATTCACAACGAAAAGAAGAATAAAACTCCACCCATATACCATATTAAAATTTTTCATCACCATTGAGTTTTTATTAAAATACTATCTAAATACAAATTTAAGTTTTGACTCACCCAAACACAAACTCAAAAAAATTCTCAATTCAAATCATAACTCAAATGTGCGCATCCAAACACAAACTCAAGTTACGACTTCAACTCAAATTATAACTCAAACTCAACTCAAAATCATCATTCAAGTCACCCAACTCAAAAATGCAAAAGAACAACCTCTTTAACAGTCGAGAAATTTTCAATTTTAACTATTGTTTTTGTCAACTATATTATTTAGGTTAATATACAAAATATTAATAACACTACAGAAAATAACTTGCAAGATATAAAGTGATAATTTATAAATTAAGATAAATTCAACAATTGTGAGAGAAATAAAATAATGTTACTTTATTTATGTCATTTTTAAAAATTCTAAAAAAAAAAGTCCCAAACTTCATCATTAGCAATAGGACTAGAAAAAAAATGAATTAATGAGTTCCCTATTTTTAGTTGTTAGATATATTAAAACTGTATGTTCGTTCTGTATATTTTTTTAATTTGATGTAATGTTAACTAGATCCAAACTGAAACTATTGGTTGAACTATCCTATCAGAGAAACTTCATATTTTTATTTGTAAAAAAAAACCTACCATTAGTTTCTTACTTTCAAGCGTCTGATTTGATCAAAATCACATCAACTTAAAATAAATATGCAGAACAGATAATTTTTAATACAGATCTGCCGTCTTAAAACAGAGAACTATTGATAGTTAATTTTTTTTAAACCTACCAGGGAAACTCTCTTTATTTTTAAGATTAATTTGTACTTTTAGTTTTGAATTAAGCCAAATCTTATTTTATTCCTTGATTTTTAAAACGTTTTATAACAAGTTTTTAATCTATGAAATTATCCTAAATTTAACTTTCCGTCCATTCAACTCTTAAAATCTTGATGAAATAAGACACGCTACAACATTAAAAACGGAAAAAAATGCTAATAATACTTTTTCTATTACTCTTTATTAATTATTTAACACATATTATATTATCATATTTTATATTTAAATAATAATATTATATGTACATAATAAATAATAAATATAAAAAGTGACAAATATAATAATAGAGAAAGTGATAGTTTCTCACAAAGGAAATACGGAAGTTAACCCGTTTTAATAAACGTCAGCGATTACCGCATGATCGCGTGGGGCGATTTGTATTCTTAAGCAGAACTGATCTCTGACGTCCGATCAAGATGATACGGGTCCCAATGCCTCTACTTGATTGACTTCTTAACGAAAAAAAAAAGGACCCACAGTTTAACAGCGTATCTAGTGGGATGTGGGACCCACGAACTGGTGCCTTTTAGGAGACTTCAAGGGATACCATGATAATCTGGTGGGTGTTGGACCCACAGGAAAGTGCAATCATTCACTTTTGACGATCGGGGCCTATGTCGGTCGGTAGACGATGATGATGCATTATTAGTCAAGATATGATCTCATATATATAGCCCATTAAGGGCCCATTTGAGAAAATCCAGTCCAAGTTGAGCGACCAACCTATTCTCAGTTTTTTTTTTTAAATAAATATTTAGAAAAACCAAACCTCAATTTAACACTTTACTTTGATTTAATTATATTGCGTAGGAAAATTTGGAAAACAAAGATAAAGGCCCCGTTTACTTCACTGATTTTAGTTTTGTTACAGTAAAAAGTTTTAAAAAACAGTAACATCTAATTTTTTTATTACAGTAAAAAGCTCATATAAAATCACATCTCAACTCAAATTACAAACTCGAATCAACGAAATGAACGGGCCCAAAAGCATCCATATCGTTGGATACATTACTCACAAAGTCACAATCGGGGCCAGTGTTTACATCGTGTTATTGTAACACTTATTTTTCTAACTGACAAAATACATGGAAATAGACGTTAAGAATTAACTTAAATAATGTTATTGTGTTATAGTTAGTTAATTCTAACATCACGTTGAATTATATTTTACAGGTGAACGCGACGAGAATTTAAGGTATTAAGAACAAGGTCAAGTCATTTTATGAAAATTCTATATGATTTCATATTTATTTTGGTGATTTAATGAATTTGTATGATGCTATGATTTGATGATATGTTGTTTTATATGACATGTGTACACACACATACAATAGGATGAAAGATGGCATATTCATAGTCGGCTTATATAGCCTTATTAGATATGATTTGGATTTGTCATGATCAATAAAGGAGAGTAATCTGCATGTGGGAATAGGAATGGAAAGGAGGGGAGTAGTTGCCGTGGATTTTCTTGGATTAATTGCTTCAATGACAGTCTATAATCGCCCAAATTAAGCCAATTAGCATTCAAGTTAATCTCAAAATTTATTTGGAAATTTCCCTTTATATGCATGTTGACCAATGAAAATTTTACTTCTTTTAAGCAGCCACCTCTCTTTTATTCCTCTAAATTAGTGCTGTGTGTTAGGGCCGGTAATATAGATCACGACTCGAAAACGACACGAATTTTGCGGGTTAGGATTGAGAAAAAAGAGATTCGGGTCAGAATTGGGTCGACTTGAAATTGACACGAAAATATACGAGTCAATTTCGGGTTGGACTCGCCTAACCCGAACACGACACGAAACTCGTAAAAAACTAAAAAATACATATATTTTTCATTTCATATTTTAAATTTTATTATGAACTTGTGATATCATGATAGTTATACTCAAAATCTTATACTATTATTTGCTTAATTTTAATGGATGTTATTGTAATTTAGTCTATTATGAATTTTAAGTTATTTTTAATATGTAAAAAACTAAATAAAAGTATACAATTTTTGTGTCAATTTCGGGTTCACGGGTCAATTTCGTGTCACGGGTCATTTTCAGGTCGTGTCATGTTAACTTGTAAAGTGATCGTGTCGTGTTTGTGTTGCGATTTTTAAAAAATTTCGTGTCACGGATCGTGTTCGGGTTAACTGTAAATTTAGAAAGAAACGATCAAAACACGATACGTGATACGAATTGTCACCTCTACTGTGTACTGTCAATAGGTATTATTAATTAAAAAAAAATGCACGTTTCCTTAAAACATTCGTCTTTTTATTAGTTTTGTTTTCCTTCTCATTTTCTTTGCCGCAACATTTCTAATTGTGATTGACCATTAGTTTTGTCAATTTGCTTTTTTCCTAATTCTTTCTCCATCCTCTCTTTCACGTCTCTCTCATCCACCCTTTCACAAAAAAAAAAAAAAAAAAAAAATCACAAGAGAACCTCCATAATCAGCCATCAAGCTCATCTCTTAATCTTTCTTAGCAATCAAGATAAAAGAGATCGTTAAGGTATGATTCCTCTTATTATTTATTCTTTTGGTTTTGAATTCTTTAAGGGTACGGATTTAATTGTCAATGATGACTTTTGTTTGAAAAAGAGGAGAGACGTATTTATGAGATGATGATGAGTGAAGTTGTACCATTAATATGAGTTCTATGATTCAAGGTTATTCGATTTTTAATTTGATACTATGATTTTGAGTGTAGGTTTCTTTTAGATTTTATGTTAGTCATAGTTATTATTTGATTGTTTTGTTTTGTATCTTCCTAGAAAGCATGCTATAGGGGTTGGCGATTTTGGTAATTGAGTTAATAATAGAATTATTAGTTGTTGTACAACCTAGAAACATGCTAGGATTTATTTGTGATCATTTATATGATGGGTGTGATTCTTTTGATCGTCATTTTGTAGGTATAAGATATATATATATATATATATATATATATGCACGTATTTATATTTCTTTAAGTATTAGAAACATGTTATAGGGTTGAATAATAAATGGAATGTTGTTTATACATGTTGAGGATAATGGTTTTGTATTTTATAGAATTTTTGGTGAATTTTCGTCCTAGTTTGAGTGCTGGAATTTCTCCAGGTTTCATGTCTGATTTTAAAACAGTGTTTTAGGGACCAAATGAACTCTGTTTTTAGCAAATTAGATACCGTTGGAAAGATCTTGATGTCTATTTTCATTTGGCACCAGTTTCAGGTCGTTTTGAGTTTTTTTATGATTTGTTATGAATTTTTTAAAGAGATAAATGTCAGACTGTCAGTTTTTGTAAGATTTGGAAAATTAGTGTAATTATTGAGATTTCTTGTGTCTTGATGTTATTAAATGATGGAATTGGCCTTTTAGGCGCTGTTTCTAATATGATGGATGAATTTGATGAATTAAGTTTTTTTTTTTAATTTTACTATATTTATGATTTATGGCATGAACGGTTCTAGAGGCGAGCACTCGAGGACCTCATTTGTCGCGTCACTGTTACAAAATTTAAAAAGGTTAAGTAAGGTGCTCAAGTAAGTACACTCTCACCTGCAACATGAATTGAATAATTGAGAAGTATATGATTTTGACGTTTACGATGATGTTATTACGCTTCTAATAATCCTCTTATGATGACGTTTTGAAGAAAAATGTGTATATGTATTTTTATGTTTTTAAATGGCATTGTATAGCTAGATGGTGACTGGTGAACAGTCTTATTGTCACGGTTGGTATGAGATTTGCTACCCCATGCTTTCTGTGTCTAGCGCGCTATGATGGTACAACGTCGGACCCAATATATAATGGATTTTAAAGTTAAAATATGTTCAAAAATAATTATTCTCATGATAACGTTTATTGTTGATGAATAAAAATGTTTATTTACATTTGTGAGAATTAAGTGTCTTACTAAGCTCTTGCTTATATAAGTTATTTTATGTTGCAGACAATCTAAATGGTAAGATGTAGCCATAGAAGATCTTAGAGCGGATGCGAGCTATGCGTGATAAGAAAATGAGAGAAACGATCATGTAATAAAAATGCTTAAATTTAAATCAAGTTTTAATTTTTACTGTTCATTGTTTTAGAACTTTGGTTTATGGTGGTTTTAGTTTGAAGAATATTTTAGATTTTTTTTGAGTTTATTTCACAATATGAATTTTTTTTAATAATTAAGTTGAACCGAAAGATTATTTTTTTTTCTTTGAGGAAGTTCAAAATATTTAAAGTTATAATATGTTATTTAAAAAAAAAAAAGAAATTCTAGGTTTTCTTTAAGTAATTCAAAGTAAAGTATTTTAAGTTTAACTATTTTTCATATTCTTTAAGAAGTAAATGTTTGGAAGTTAAAATAACTATGACGATCTGTGAGAGATCGTTCCAGTTATGTTACTATATATAAGTTATCTTTCAACTCATAACAATGTAACTTTTTAACCTTTCCAATTGATCAAAATCAAGAATGAAAATATCAAAAATATTAAGTGCTTAAGTTTTAGAATGTATCGCTCAATGTTGGTAAAAATATAAAAAATTATGTAAAACATGTAGGTAAATGTTTAGACAACGATGTTTTTCCTTCGTGTTATCTGCATCAAGGGCCTATATTTAGGAGAATTTCAAAAGATAAGAAATAAAAAAAATAAAACCGTCGATATTTAGTTTCGTAATCGCAAGAACTCCTATGTACGCTAATTGGACTATTAAGACTAATAACAGATCAATAATGCAAAAATAATTGGACTATTAAGACTAATAACAGATCAATAATGCAAAAAGCTGTTGCTTGTATAACAAAATGATTCAGGAAGATCATAGTATTCTCCCATGTTTCTATAGAAAAGTATACATACATAAGCATTATGTTTTGAATCACAACTGTAAAATAAAACATCAGTATGAGGGCAGTTATATATTATGGAAACTCTCATGACATATTAATAAATTACAGACATGAAATGGTACCTGTAAGTTAAGAAGCATAATGACAGTTAAGTTATTTCTGATCAGTTTCAGATGATTGAGCAAGGATTATATCAGATGCAGACAAACTTCCCGATTGATCCACATCAAGATCATCAAACTCCTCCATTATAAGTGATATATCATCCTGGGTTATCTTCCCCATCTCTTTCAGCTTATATAATACAAACTCAGCAGCCCTGTGAGAACAAGCAAGTCCAACAATCAATATCCTTTGTGGTTTAAATAGCGGTCCGAATAAGGAATAGAGTCTAAACCGTTGTTTGATTACATGAATTCAAAGTGTGTAATTATTTATTTAGCCAACATTTTATTAAATTTTCTAGAAACTAAGGGGTGGTAAGTTCGCCAAAACTCATCTAGGATGAATTCTAAACCGACAGCCCAGGTTAAGAAAAATTGAACCAGACATTGGCTCAAACTTGTTCATGGGTTCAAAACCGGATGAGCCCATGAACCAAACGGCCTCATGTGGTAAGATTCAGCCTGGCATGGTTTTCAGAGGGTTGAAAAGCACTTTGCGGAAAAGCGATACAATCAGAATAAAAGTGAGCAAAAGCACTTTTCACATACGCCTATGCATTATGGAGTCGTTCGTTTCATATACTCAAACTCAAATCATTGACTCTACTACAGTGTAAAGCTCTCACATAAAATTTGAATTTCAAACATCAAAATCAAGAATCATGAGTTTGAATATATCTCCCAAACGGGCCACAAGTTGTTTTGAGAAGCTGCATTTTAAACTACTAACTTCTAGTTTTCTACTTCTGCTTTTGTTATAAGTAAAGCAAAATGATACATGTCATGAAAAGCTAGTGTCAAGGTGTAGCTTGTTATATGGGTCGTGAGTGGGAACTTAGTTTCCGTCCGGGTATGCGCCCTTGGATTGCTGTTGCATATTCAGTTCCTGTTGCGGTTGCTACTGCTATTTTCTTGATCTATCCAATTAGTCAAGGAAGCTTTTCTGACGGTATGCCTCTAGGAATCTCTGGTACTTTCAACTTCATGATTGTATTCCAAGCTTTGACATACCATGAAACTAAAATTTAGTTTTACAGAATCTACAGGATTTTGAGACGTGTGTATTCATGATATTCCTGATTAATTTTCATGGTATGAATCATTGCCAGCAAAGAAAATAGTGCTTCTTTTAAAAGCATACGAATCCTAAACTAGGCCTAAAAGAGTTATTAAACAGGAAATCCAATTCATACAAGAACATCAACTTACTCGACATTCCCATCGTGATCAAGATCAGCTGCCTCCAAATCCAGATTCGTCACCTTTCGAGTTAGAACCCACTCGACCAATTCCCTTTGCCTGTTTTCAGTGTTGAGCTCAGCAATATAGAGGAAAAACTGAGCTAAACAAATGGTACTTATCAGTATCCAGAACACGGCAAAAACACGCCCTCCTTTAGTTGAGAAGCTCTTATCTCCATACCCTAGAGTCGTTATGGTGGAACAAACACAGTAAAATGCATCCACAAGGTCCAACTTTTCGACCGTGGACAGAAATATAGTTCCAGTGATCATAAGCACTAAAAGAATTACAAAAGCCAGAATGCACTTGTATCTGGTTCGGTTCATCGCAGCCTCTTTCAGAATTTCAGTGTAAGCAACTTTTTTACGCAGGTGCAAGGCTCTAACAAGCAGTATTTCCTGCTTCTCTACCAAATAGTCCGCTGCGTTGCTAAGTATCAAACAGACTAGAGCCATTCCCGTGAACACAAAGGCACATGCGAGCACTTTTGCAGCATCACTGCTAGGTACTAGGTCCCCATATCCAACAGTCGTCATTGTGACGATGCAGAAATAAACTGCGTCGAGAACTCCATTAGTCTTCTTTCCCGTGATTTGGTTCCTAACAATGTAAAAGCAAACGGTGGCAGCACTCAAGTAGAAAGCCAAGAACATGAACACTTTGCAGATGTTCGGGTGTATATTCCCGAAAATGGCATTAGACTGAGGATCTGAGCCAATGCTTGTTTTCTCAAAGGGAACAAAATCTGCGAGGGGAGCACTTTTGCTGCGGCGGAATCTTTTTCTCTTTGGGGTGTCTTTACTCCTCGTCTGAGGATTGAGATCTGTTCGTCCCGAAAGCAAGGGTTGTCTTACATCAATACTAGCCATTTTGACGATTTGGACAAGTGAATATCTGCCCTAAAACATAATAGAGTCCAAGCGGGACTAGTTAGCAAATTCCTCAATTCAACTACTTTGAATTGATCAAATCACCACAATCCTAAAAATCTCGATCGAGAAGCTTAAACAAAATTTGGAAACAAAGTTGCACCGGTTAGATGAAACAAAGCATAAGTGCAAAATTGTTTAAATTTCCATATGCTCATTGCATTCAAGTAATCTATTAATGAAACCAAGAGAATACAATAAGAAACAAAAAAATCATCTGAATTCAGAACATTCCATATTTCCAATTATAAATAAATAAACCGTGAATTTCACTGTCCATTAATTTATTTAAATCACAGAAGACCCAAGAACTAGCATCTAGTGTAATGATTTATTGGGTTGAAAATCAAGATATATCAGTGATTACTGATTACCACTAAGCAGGCAAAGTAATCATCCTTAAAAAAAAAAAAAAAAAAAAAAAAAAAAAAAAAAAAAAAACCGAAATGGGTTTGAAAGATCAACTGAAATAACGAACTGGGTCAGATTCAAAATCTTTCCATTTATTTTAAAAAAATGAGAAAGGAAAAATCTTTAATAACGGGAAGAAAACCAAGGGAAAAGGGGAAAATACAGTAAATAAAAATGAAACTGAATTTATTTAAGCTCTCTAAATTGATTTCCATTGAAGTTGTAAACAGAGTGAAATTCCACTAAACAGTAAAGAAGAAAGTTTTAGAGTAATGAGTGAGAGATTTCAGTTTTACCTGTGGAAGCTGGTTTGAATTTGTCGTAGTCTGAAGAGCAGTTTTTTCCGTTGTAAGAAATTATCAGCAGAACTTTCCGAGAAAATCTAGAACGACCCACATCCTTCTAAAATAATGCGGTTACTCATTATATTCATTTTTGTTTGTTTGTTTTTTTCTTTTTTCAATTAAATTAAAAGTCAAGACGTGGGAAACTTCGGGTTTAATCCAGTGTTAAAAGGGAGGCCATGATTTGAAGAAAAGCATTATCAAATTATTTATTTTTTGGGCCTCTAAACAGCTCTTTAATTATTATTATTATTATTTTAATTTTCAGGGAGTTAATTATTTAATTTTGGTAAAACTATTTTCGAAAATAATTTGCCAAATCCCTACCTTTGAATAAAAAATTATATTTTATATAGTTTTTAAAAAAATAAAGTTAGAATAAAATCTGAACGTGTCGAATTTATTACCACTATAGAATGTGAAATAAGTAAACAAATATTTTGATTCATGAATAAATTATTAAAACTATAAATTTCAATGAAAAAATTGTAGATCCTAAAATCCTTAAGAATGTGCTATTCTTTGGAAAGAATTATCAAAAAAGAAGTTTAGACCGGATAAATACTTCCTGTTTTTGCTTATCATTTTCAATTTTAGGATTAGGAAAAAATAAAAAAAGAAGTTAGGGACTAATTTACTTAAAAACAATAAATTTGTAAACTGGATAATAGCATATTTTAAAAATAATGGTTTTTTGGCATAATTGTCCCCGAATTTATTGTTGTATAACAAATTACTCTCTAAACTTTTAATTTTGTCAAGTTATCCCAGACTTATAAATTTGTTAAAGTGTACCATATTTAACTAAATTTGTTCAAAATTTTTAATAAATTTTAGAGATTAAAAGTTGAGATAAGTTACATTTGAATTCTACTATTGAAATTTTTAACTGAACGTGTTTTTTGATACTAATTTAACACAATTATCTTCAAAATGAGACATTTTATAACAATTTTACAAATAAAAAGAATAACTAGCTAGAATTAAAAGTTTAGAGAAAAATTAATAAATCACGATAAATTTAAGAGATAAATGCGTTAAAAACCCTAAAAATGAAGACTAATAAATGACACTTTTTTAATAATAATAATAATAATAATAATAAATGCCATTTATTTTGATTTTTTCAAACTATAGATAGTGATAGCTAACACATAAAAAACATATATTTGTGATTTGTGAAAGCTCATTAACGGCTAAACGTAAAAAATGGAGGGAAAGTATCGGAGGCGAAGTTCAGAGCCGAGCGATCTGCTCAAGAGAATCAGAGGTCAATCCAATAATAAACTTTTGCGACCAAATCCAAATGGAAATTCATCTCCTTCAAATTTCAATCTTTTCTTTTTAATTTCAATTTCAGTTTCAATTTATTTGGTTTTTTTTTTCTTTTTTTTTTCTTCCAGAATTTACACGAGCTCTGGTCGAAGATCTCAGCAATGGACGATCTCCAGTCATCTCCATTCATCGGTTCAGTAACTACTGCACGAATCCCAACGCTATCTGGTTCGATCATTTCTCGTCTAAATTCACCATTTTTTAGTGCTTTTATAGTTGTTTAGTTGAGTGATAATCAATTAACTTTGAGTTTTTTCTTGTTCGTCAATTATCGGAAAGTGTTGATCATATTGGCAATGAGAATCATAAATTGAACTATAAAGCTGTTTTATTTATAGAATTTGATAATTATAGAGAACTGTTGATTTATGCAGTTGTTGTAGCTATGATTTGCCCAAAGGGAGGGAAATTCTTACTTTTCAGAGGGAAAGTCATGTTCATAGAATAGGTGAGTTGTGCGTGCGCGTGTTTATTTTATTTATTTATTTTTTACTAAAGAAAAGCAGTTATAAGGATTGAGAGTGGCGTGTTTAGATAATCCCAGAGGGGCAGTGCTTCCCCATGTTGGATAGAACCTTCATTTAGGGCCCGTATTCAAGTAAGTGATTTTGATTCATTGGCGGGGACTTTGTGAAAGAGAAAATTTTTTAATTTAAATTCTTTGTGAGATAATAAACATTGTAGCAGAAGTCAAATCATGATTTAAGTATACCAATCAAACAAGCCCTTAGTGTGGTAGGAATTAGGAATGACGCAAACCCAAGACCATGTCGAGGAGGATGAGTAGTCTTATCACCCCGTCAAGTGACCGGTGGTCTATAGGTGGGTTATGTGTGTGTGTGTGTGTGTGTTCCAAGAAAAGAGATTATAAAGATTGAGAGTGGCAAATCCAGATAATCCTATGGAGGGAGTCTTTCCTATGTAGCATAGTATTTTGTCCATCGTGGTTGAACTGACTCAAACCAAAGACCACGTCGAGGAGAACGACTTGCCTTACCACTCTACTAAATAACCAGTGGTTTATACGTGGGTGGTGTTTGATGTGCTATCACAAGATCTACATCTCATATTAGAAAAAGTTCGTTTTGGACTTTGGAAAAACAAATTAAAGAGTTTTGTGACATTTTTTTGGACTCTGTATAATATAGTTATAAACTCTCGGATTATTTGGGTACGCCATGTTGTATCCCTCTTATCTTTTTATTGTAGTGAAAAGAATAAAAAGGGATTTTATGAATATAGATTTGTTCTTGATATCTTATATTATGTGTTGCGTTTGATTTCCTTTCAGATGTTCTGCTGAGGGTTCTATTGATTGTCCAGAAACTTCTGCAAGAAAACAAACATGGGTCTAAAAGAGATATATATTACATGCACCCTGCAGTATTTTCAGGTGATTTTGTGTTTTGGTTTTCAGTATTCATAATGTATGAATTTTCTGGTGATTTTGTATTTGGTTTTAGTATTCAAAATGTATGACTTGCTATACCCTGGAAGACAGACATGATTCTTTCAAAAGTTGAAAAGTTTGAGTTCGTCTATTTGAAGATGTTCATATGGGCTTCCATTTAATGTCCTTTAGTTTTCTTGTAGTAATGTTTTTCTGCTTATTTGCATTGCAGAGCAGTCGGTTGTGGACCGGGCAATCAATGAAATATGCATACTTCTGCAGTGTAGTAGGCACAATTTAAATGTGGTGAGTAGGCTTCATACGTTAGACTTATGAGATATATTCTTCATAACCAAATTTGAGACTATTTGTCTCCAGAAAAAGGATGACTAATCAAGATGGTGATCTTTCTGATTACTTTTTGCCTCCTTTCATATGAATTTATGAACTTTGTTTCTTAAGTTAATGCAACATCTGTTCACCACGTGTGTTGATTTTTATTCCTCTAAGGATAATGGTAGAAAGAAGTAAAATTATGCTTGTCAATACTTTAGAAGTTGTTTCGCCGATACTTCTTAGGCTGCACCTGCATGCATAAATGGCCTTAAAGGTTGCATACTGATATACTTCATGTTTCATCCTTATGACAGGTTTCTGTTGGAAAAGGGTATGGACTGGAGCTCACGTTATGTGACAAGTTTATGCATTTCTGTTTCATTTTGTTTGAAATGGTAGATTTGAATCAATTTTTTTATTTGATTGGATGATTTTTTTCTTGGTCTGTCAACATCTGTTTCCTTCTCATGTTAATTAACTTTGCTCGTAGCCAACTGAATTATAAGCAGAATCCCATTTGCGTGCATTTGGTACCGTTAGTTTCATTGAAACTACTTATAAAAAAATTTAAAGAAAAGAAAGAAAAGAAAACTCTCAATGTTAACTAATATCTTTCTCGTTGTAGGTTGGTAATGGGATGGCTAAGATTCTCAGAATCCGAGAAGAAGTTTGACTGCATAAATAGGCCCAGCATTGTAAGACTGCAGGACATTATTGATGGATCTGATGACATATTTTCTTTTCCTCTGTATTTAAGTTGATATCTGCATTTGGTCCACTCACAGGCTCACCCTATTCCTGTACACGTTGAAGAAGTTAAAGGTATCCGGAGAACAGTAAAACATGATTCAAATAACAACTTATATTAAGGGCTAAAATTTCTATATTGACATGTAGTATTTGCCAGTATGAGGTTTTAATTCTCCGATGTGTTTTATGATGAATTTGCTCAAATTTTTATGGAGGTTTTACCTTTAACTCTAAGCCTGCAGATATAGTCAGTGTTGCCCAATACATTCTTGTGGTGGAGAAAGAAACAGGTACTCTTTTTTTTTTTTTTTTTTTTTGTCAGCAAACATTCTTGTGGTTAGTAGTTGCATTTTTATCAATCAAGCGTGGTTGTGTAATCTTCTATGTAGTGTTTGAACGATTGGCAAATGACCAGTTCTGCAACAAAAACCGCTGCATTGTTATCACAGTACGTATGCTCTTTTAAGTCTTGTGAATTCTTAAACAGGCTTTAACTATGTGCTCATTGCAACTTTTTTATATTATAGGGAAGAGGGTATCCTGATATTCCCACAAGGAGGTAGAAAGTCCCTACAATTTTCTTAAATGAATAGCCATAATATCTTTCTGTAGTTTCTTTTCAATTAACTTTACGTAAGCTGCATTGATGTCTACCAGGTTCTTGCGCCTTCTTATTGACACTTTGCGTCTCCCCACCTACTGCTTAGTAGATTGTGATCCTTACGGTTTTGACATCCTGGCCACATACCGATTCGGTTCTATGGTTAGACGTTTTGATCAAACTATCCAAATTTATTGTTATCTACATGTGTGACCCATTTACTGACTCCTAGAGCGAATTATTGAAGATTTAAGGGGTGTGAAAATAAGTCAGTTCTTTTGCTTTTTGCTTTCGTATAATACTTTTTTTGTTTCTATCCAATTTTGACTCATTTTTCTGCTCTGCAAGCAAATGGCATATGATGCAAAACTTTTAAGGATCCCAGAGATGAACTGGCTTGGAGCTTTTCCTTCGGATTCTGAGAAGTACAACCTTCCAAACCAGTGTCTTCTTCCTTTGACAGCTGAAGGTAGGAAGGAAATTATTACTCTCATAAGGGCTTTCTTGTAGTTGTAATCTTAACCAATTATGACTTGGTTTCATTGTCAGACAAGAGGAAATCTGAAGCGATCTTACTCAGATGCTACCTACAAAGAGAAGTGCCGAAATGGAGGTAAAACTCACACGCGCTCTCTGAGGTGACATCCTGGTATAACAGGCTTAATTATTTATAATGTGGAATTATATCTTTGGCCTTAAAAGATTGGAGCTTGAGCTGATGCTGCAAAGAGGAGTGAAATTTGAGATAGAAGCATTGTCTGCGCGCGTGTTGTCGTTCTTGTCAGCGGAGTACATACCTTCTAAAATTCAAGGTGGAATATACCTATAACATCTAACATCTTTATAGTCTATGTTATTTCTTAGTAGCCTAGATATGATGGAGCCGTCAGCAAAAAGTTTTATAAGCAAGATTGAAATTTCAGCAAACCAGAGAGCACAATTAGGGATCTCTCGCAGATTATTCTTGAAGTGAATTCTTAATGACTATTGGACACAATGTAAAGAAATTAAAGCTCGAAAAGTTAAATTTGAGATGAGTAATTTCTCTACTTCTCTTCTTCTTGTTGTTCTGTACCTTTTACATCAAATGGCCCAAAGAACACATTTACGAATTCGTAAGTGTTCATAGGCAACTAGACATTGTCAAGTCAAATAGCTCATTAGTGAAATCCAGATAAACATCTAAAACAAGTGGTTAAGCATCTATTGAAACAAGCAAACAATTTAAGTGAAAAATGCAGTGTTTTTTTTTTCTGAAACATCTTACTTCCACATAACCATTTGCTTCCTACACCATGCATTCAGAGTCAGTGACCTACAATTATCGGAACATGGTTAAAGTTGACTTAGCCACTTCACCTTAATGGTCACTTATTGAACAAGGAAATATCATAATTAGCTGAAAATTTTCTTGGGTTGTTAATGTCAAAGACCCTATTGATAAGCTAGTTTGATTTACAGAAGAGCTGCATAGTTGGCTTACTTGAAATGGGTTGTGGATGAACGTGCAACAAGCAAATCAAGGTACAAGTACACATCAAAGACTCAATAATGTAAAACTAGGACTTATCATTATCAATTCCAATTAGTATTCACTATTTATTTGTTTCACCTAAATATCCGAAATTGGACATGGTACATAATAATACTACTGAACATTTTGGTAGAAGTTAGGAAAACATGATGCCTGTTTGGTTCACATTTCACAAGTTTGAATAGAAATTCAAATCTTTTGTGAGAGAAAATACTGTAGCAAAAAGATTTGAATTGTGATTCAAAACTCGTGAAAAAAAGTACCGAAGGTCGATGAATAATATTCTAAATCTTATGGAGTGGCAGATTCTTAGAATATCAAAATCCTCAATCGCGAGGGTTGGTTCTAGATCTCCATGTCTATCAATTTTTTGATCACATTAGTGAGTCATATCATCTAGGAAGAACCACCAAAAGCTGTTGAGTATATAATATCGTTTCTGGGGTCCCATGCAAATTATTGAAAGCTGAAGTGTTACTCATGTAATAGTAGTTGTACAAACATTTATTCTTCATGAAAATCCTTATTCTCACACTTTGCAAAATCAAGCTTAGGTTCTGCTTTGAAGTGGCTAACTATTCAATGCACAGACCCCACTTCATTATTGATCGCAGAAACTCCATTATTGAAACCAAGAATTGAACCATCTTAGCTTCTTCCTTTCCTTTGTCCATCTCGAGGTTAGAATGATTCAATCATACAACCTCAATCAAATTCTCAATAATGGGTCAGGCAAGCCGAGACACGTCCAAAATGGTCATTTGCACTTTACATTTCCTGTGACCACACACGTTTACATTTGCACGTGCCACCTCAATCAAATTCTCAAGATGGTCACATGAACGCCCCAATGCATTTCCTGTGACCATCTTGTTCCTGTTCTTCTGATCTTTACATTTGCACTTCAGGGCTCGTTTAGTTCGCTGATTTAAGTTTTTAATTCGAGTTGAGATGTGATTTTATGTGAGTACTTTTTACTGTAGCAAAAAAGTTAAATGTGATGTTTTTTAGAGCTTTTTACTGTAGTAAAACTCGAATTCTAAACTCGAATCGGTGAAATGAACGGGGCCTTAGTTTTTCAATTTATGGTAGTTCTTCATTGCTTCATATGAAAAATGGAGGTACAAACTTTGCTGGTGTTGTGCACATCTCTCTAATTTTTGTTTGATCAACTCATTTAAGTTTGGTGGGCACCTAGCAAAGTGCTACTTTTTCTTCATTGGCGAGTTCTAGAGTAGGAGAATCAAACATGTCTCTTTCATGTTGACAATGATTTTTCAGTTTGAGGAGGACCCATTTGGAAAGAACTTTCTTTGTGATGTGAACCTTGAATATTTAATTAGAAGTGTGGTAAAAATGAAAGCTCCTGATTTTTCAACCACAGGACAAAGTGTAAAAGTTCATTCACTCTTTGGCCTAGGGATTGTAAAATATGAGTAAAATGGCAATTTCTGTCTCTTTCAGCTTTAGCTTTTAATGAAAGAAATTTTTTTAGTGTTCTTATTTTTTTTAAACACAGGTGTTTTTTACTTATTATCTGTTAAATTTATATTATTTTTTAAATTTAATTTAATTTTTGATTAAATTTAATATAAATTTAATGATTGATAAATAAAATAAATACAAGTGTTCTTAAAAAAGAAAAAAAATACCGGATATAATCCCTTAAAACAAAAGTATTTTGAAGCTTTTTAAAATATTTGGTTCACTCTCATGGACACTATAACCAAATTAAGTGCTGGAAATCATCACAAGAAAATATGTTGGCTTGGTATGCCAAAAGAAAGAAAGTTTAGAATAAAGAATGTAAAGGTCTTCCTAAATTTCATTGTTGTTTTTGGTGAGGTAAATAAATGTTTTTATGAAGAGGTGAAACTTTTTGTCAATCTACATTCATTTTCTTTTTTTTCCTCTTTTTGCTCCCCTAATATGTGGACGTGAATTTTGTTGATACATGATGTTGATACCAGAATTTCTCACATACCGATGGCCCACCGGTGAAGTATTGTCCCCACTTGGGCCCGCCGTGACGGGTGGGATTTTGTCCCTTCGTAAAAGGCGCCTCGCTGGGGTGAGGGGCCGGCACTCTCCCCGTGGGGCGCTCTCCTGACCCCACCCCCGTCGAGGTATTGTCTCCACTTATGCCCAATGGATTTCCCATGAGGGAGTTTTGTCTCCCTTAGGAGCGCCTCGCTGGTAGGAGGGGTTGACACTCTGGTACATATACCTCTCCAGACCCCCGTCTCCAACCGATGTGGGACTCTTGGCATACAACAGTGAGATATTGTCCTCCACGGCGGGCCCAAGTGGGGACAATACTTCGCCGGTGGGCCATCGGTGTGTGAGAAATTCTGGTATCAACACATGACAAGGGTGAATTTGGCTGCACACATCTCAAACACGTGTAAAGTCTTGTTTAAGTTTTTGACAGTTATTATCACTCTTGCTTTTTTTGTTGCAAAGCTAATAATGGAGACGAGAGAACACTGAAAAAATTGTGACCGTCAAAATCATCTTTCTATGAGATTTTCAAGAAAAGAAGGATTGCTTACTGCTTTTAACTTTAGATAACAAATTGCTCAACTTTAAACTACAAGGAAATCTAGTTTTGTGTTAATCCTTAATTTGATCTCTCTAAGCTCATTAGATGTACTGAGTTTGACTCATTTCGCAGAGTTTTTATTTTTATTTTTTTGGTCAGTAGAAGAAAAAAAATAAAAACTGTGACTTCTCAATAAGTGTTTAGAATTACGTTTTAAAAGTAATTAACGGGTGACAATGAATTTAAAGCAACAAAAATGTTAGAATAAAATTTAAAATGTCTTATTGAAATTATGATAAAAATTTCAAAATCTATTTAAAAGAGTTTTTTAAAGAAATCATATTTTGTGATTTTAATATTAAGCTCTTCTAACAGATCATTTGAATTGAATGCTTAGAGAAGTAGCTTTTTGCCCCATAAAACTAAAAACTATTTCTAAGAAGTTCTACCAAATAGGCCGATAACATTATAAAAGCACAAACTTAAGTTCTACTAGCATTTTCTATTGGATCTGTGTTAAACCATATCTGAAAAGGTTTTTGGAGGTTGACCTTAATTAGCTCTATCAACGAAGTTAATTCATCTTTATTTGCCTTTTGTTTCTAAATAGAAGAACTTAAAAGCAAAGGGTAACTGCAGAAGATAAGTAATATGGACTGAAGTTAGCTTCATATCAGACAAATCAAGTTAAATTAATTCATTTTGTCTTAGGCGCTCCTCCATCTAAAGTATCATTTTCATGTGGTCCTCCTTGTACCTACTACAATAATGAATACTCTAAAGTATTGCATCAGTCCATATAAAATATGTAACATCAATAGGTCATTTCTGTTTGGTTGACTTTCTATCAATCAGATTTTTGAGGTTTTTTTTTTTTTTTTTGTCCCAACCATCATCCCTTATCCTGTTGTTGTGTTTTTTCTCCCCTTAAAAATGTGAGAACATAATTGTTTAAGTCTAGTAAGTTTTATGTTGAATTTTGATCATATGAAAGTTTTCAAGTAACTTCTAAAATCACGGATCAATATAGACATTATAAGAAGATAAACTTTGAAAATTTTGAAGCAAATGCATGCTTATATACACTACATAACTACAACCAAGTTGATCCCAAAAGGAAGAAGATTAAGAGGAATAACGTTTTACTAGATAAAACATACACACACAACTAACTACTAACTAACTAACAGAAGGGAAAATCAAACGATTCCTAGCTCATCACCATCAACATTATGAGAGAGACTAGTCTACATGCCGTTACACTATATATTTTCACTGCGAAAGAAGAAGACCAACATTTGAGATTCTTATAATTAGACGGCCATGATCAACTGTCTTTGTGCTTCAATCCTTCATTCTTCTGATAAACTCATCGAACTTCTTGTTTAATTCTTCTGTACTCAGCATTCCATTTTCGACTTCGTCCTCTTGATCATCATCATCTTCATCTTCTTCTTCTTCCAATCCTTGGTCAGCAAGAAATCTATCCGTCGAACAATTGTCCTCCTCTCCCTTTTCTGCAACATTTACTAATGGAGTCTCTCCTTCTTTTGAATCCATAATCCCACTTCTTTGCTCTCGTTCTTTGCTTCCGATAATCGCCTTTTCTGTTTCTACTTCTGTTTCTCCTTGGTTGGTGAAATAGCACTCCTCTTCATTTCCTTCTTCTAAAGCAACATTTTCTGCTGAGCCAATACTTTCAGGTACATTAGCTTCTTTCTCCGAGAACTTTAGTTCTTTCTTCGGTGACATTGACTGATCAGATCGAAAACCGTCTACGATATCATTGGAATGCGACTCGCCTTGATCGCCAGACAAGGACACTAATCCGACCAAACTAGAATATTTCGCAAGGAAGACGAGAAGTCCATTGCAAACAAGGAATATGCAGTTTTTGTCAATGGTGTGGGTGAAAAGCTTGTAAGGAAATGTGGAGAAACAAAAGTTGAGAGAATGAAGAAAAGAAAGAAAAGTCGAGTGGGAAAAGAAAAGGGTAAACACAGAAACTGAGAGCAACAATTGGCTAACCAGTTTTAGTGATAGAGAATCTGTGAATTGCTTAAAGACATGAAGATTTTGGTGCACAGTTTTTTCCATTTTCATGAAGAATTATGGCGCCGGGGGAGAGAGAATGAGGGGTTTAAAGCAAGGTTTCTTGAGCTTGGCTAGTATAATGCTGTTTTAGTATGTAACTATATGAGGTGGCTTAACCTATATATATATAGCACTAGTGAAAATGTGATTATATAGGGGTTTGGTTGGTTTTACCAAACTAGCCTTGGCCAGCTTCGAATTAGCCATTTTTATTGACCTTTTTCTCGAAAATTGTACGACCATTAATCGTAAAAGTCTAATATGTTTTTATGTTGCATAATCCAAAACAAATATAATGTAGAAGTAGCTTTTTGAACAATTTCTTCATCACAGATCGAAAAGATAAACTTTCATTCAGTTTGAAGCAAATACGTCGTGTTTTTATATATAAGTAACCTGTGGCTGGGTCTCAGCACAACTAACACATATTTTGTAGACCATAGATGATGAGATTTAAGGCAGAGACACAACATATACAAGGCACCTAGAAAAGAGCACTGTATGTTTGTGATTCCCAAAACACGTGTTTTCTTTTATTTTGAGATTACTTGCAATTGGTTCTTTAGCTTCTTTGTGGGTTAGTTCATGTTGGATTTGGCAGAGTGAGGGGAGTGATCATAGTGCCATCACAAGGGTGAAAACGGTTAGAAAATGAGAAATATTAACGTCGCTTTTTCTGTTATTCCTTCTGTCACTTTTTACATTTACCGTTTAACACATGAATATAATATAATTCACTTGTCAAATAGTGAATGTAGAAAATGACAATATGAGTAACGCTAGATTTTTCGTGAGGAAATAAGCCCATGACACTAAGCATGTATAAGCGAGAAAATAATTAAAAGTAAAAATTTCAAAAACAATTTTTTTTTTCTTTTTTTGTTGTTATCTTTGATTGAAATGTCCTAATCCTTCCTTTATTATTCCTAGTTACACAGAAGAGTTTCTGATAACTCTATTAAAAGTAGAGTTTTGCACTATTTTTGTGCATTTAAATTGGCTAGTTTTTGAGACTTTTAACTTATTTATTTTACTTTAATTTTGAATTTTTTGAATTTACTTTTTTAATTTTCATTTTACTTAATTTCATTTGTTTTTACTTCACTTGATTTAGTTTTATTTTAATTTAGATTTTCATTAGATTTATTTTAGTTTATTTAGTTTAATTTTAGTAATTTATATTTAGTTTCCTTTCAAAATAATTGTTCATTCTCATTGTAATTACATTTGATGACAAGTGGGTTTAATTGCAAAATTGGAATTGAAGTGGGTCAAAATGCAAGAAAAATGGCTTCAGAATTCAAATGAAATTCGGACCCCAACAAGTGCACTGGTAGAAAAGAATAAAGACCCCGTTCATTTTGTTCTTCGAGTTTAAAATTTAAATTTTATTATAATAAAAAATTTTTATAAAGAGTTATATCTAATTTTTTTATTATAATAAAAAATTATCATATAAAATTATATTTTAATTTAAATTAAAAATTTAAATAAGTAAATTAAACGGTTCAAAAAATTCCAATTTTTACCGTCTAATCTAATACACCAACGGCCTAGATCAAGAGTGTGCTTCACTCTCTTCTACCCGACATAGGAGCAATCGACGCCACGTGGCTGGCTTGTCCCCCAGTTCCTCCTTCCTCTTCTCTCACGCTGCCACGTCATCGATCTTGTCTCCCACTTTCTCCCAGCCTGCCCAATCTCCCATTTTAGCTACAGACTTGCACAAAACCCAAGGAGATAATGGAGAGCATTTAATGTGGCTTTTAAGCCAATTTTAGGAGGAGAAAAATACAAAAAATATATATATTTTTTTTTTTGCTTTAGGATTTGCTTTTTAGTTTTAGATCTAGGTTTTATTTTCAATAAATCATCATAGGAGAAAGTATTTAGAGATGAAGAAGGAGAGGAGAAGAAAAAAAAAAGAGTTTGAAGTATGTGACAATTCTAAAATTAGTTTTTATTTAAAGTCTTATATTTATATTTTTATAATTTGTAAATGGTGAAATCCTGAATTTTAGTATGTTTAATTTTAGTTATGGAGTAGTTATTTTTCTAGAGCTTCGATTTTACTTAATTATAAAGTGTTGATTTACTTTTAAGTGTTTTTTCATGATTTATTTGTATTGTCCCATTCTTAATGTTTTTAATTTACTGGGAAATAAATTAGATGATTTGATGTATGAGTTAGACACTAGGAGAAGTAATTTATACATAGATAGCACAACTTAAGTTTTTAGAGTTCGGGAGGCCTAAAATACCTTCGTAGTCATTAAGAGAACTAGAGCTTAATGAATGTTTAAATTACTCCGTTTTTAATAGGGATATTAGAATTAGGTTTTGAGCATATTATCCAATTTGATGCTTGGGAGAGGTAATTGGGTTAATTAAGAGTTCTTGACTAATAAATTATGATATTCACTTAGTAATAAATTGGCACGGATTAATTATGGTGAAATTGATGCTCTAGTATTTTTATTACTTGTTTTGTCACTTTACTTTACTTGCTTAATTATTTTTATTACTTCTTTTTATTCATTACTTATTCTGGTAGTTCAAATAATCTTAGAAATGATCAATTTTGGTACTTAACGAAAATTAAATACATTCCTCGTGGGATCGACACGTTTATTCACACTTTATTACTTGAGGTGACTTGTGCACTTGTGAGCACAAATACATGCGACAAGTTTCTAGTGCCGTTGCCGGGAAATGTTTGTTTGATTTCTGTTAATATTAATACCAATTAGTTATGGGATTAATTTGAACGTTTATTTGTTTTTATTTTACTTTCTTTTGTTTTTAAATTTATTTGCTCTGTTTTTCTTGTGAGGTAACTTTGCGATGTCTCATCAACAAGTCTTCTTGAGTTTTGCCCAATATGATTCGGAACCAATGCATAGTGCTTGATCGAGATATAAGGAGTTGCTAGTTCGATTTCCTTACCATGGGTTCTCAAGGGAATGTCAACTTCAAAACTTTCTCAACGGGTTAAGCGCCGCAACATGAACTTGGATGGAAAGAGGAAATGGTACCACATCTTTTTACCAACTATCGGCAGATGAAACCTATTATTTTTTGGACGACATGACCAATTATGACAATTGGTGATGGAATCATTCTCCGAACAACCAAGGTTGGGAGGAGAGTTCTACCTATTCGAAGCCATGGTATGACAATACTCAACCTCAACAAGCGGAGTCTTCTCTAGACCTTCAAGAGAGTCTTGCCCAATTTGTGGAGGAGACAAGGCTTAGTAAAGAGAAGTTGGAGAGGATGAGAGGCACAAAAATTCCTAGAGAGAGAAGCTTGGAATTAGAGATTCTTGAAGAATGCTTAGGAGAGATTCTTGAAGATTTGAAGGCTTGAAGCTCATCTCCACAAGAGTTTTCTCTTCCTTCTCCCTTTTTTTTTTTAGTTTTTCTTCTTGAATTTGTGATTTTGGTTATGAATTCCTCTATGTTGAGCTAGATTATTATTATAGGGCTTGATGTAGCTTTATTTAAACCATATTTTGATTATCTTGTCAATTGTTAGTTAAATTCTATCTTAATTTATTTATGTTTCTCTATGCTTAATGTTTCTAATTTATGTGGTCAATGAGTAATTAGATAATTTTAGATTGTGATTTTGATGCTCGGGAGAGATTGATTGCATAGTCTGGAATTGAGAAATATAGTCTAGATTGTTGTGGGTCCGGGAGGAGATCAACACTTAAATAATCTCGCTGAGAGTCTAAGATATTATGCGACATGAGGATGATTAAGACTTCAACTATCAACTAGGATTTTGATTGCTGTGAGGCCGGGAGGTGATCGATATTTGAGTTCTAATTTAAGGGTGAAACTCAATGAGTGTATGAGTAAATGAGTTAGATAGGAATATTGATTGGGGTATTCATGTATATGACTTCGTTTGACGCTCAGGAGAGGTAGCGAGGTTAGATTAGAACCCTTGATTAATGAATTGAGTGGAATTAGCTAGCATTGGCTTGATAGGATGAACATAGAAATGATAAGATGAAGTCAAGCCCCTAGTACATTTGTACATAGACGCCTCATTTACTTCGCGGATTCGAGTTTTCAATTTGAGCTGAGATGTGACATTTTCTGAGAGCTTTTCACTGTAGCAGAAAAAGTTAGATGTGACATTTTCTGAGAGCTTTTTACTGTAGAAACCTAAAACTGAAAACTCGAATCGGTGAAATGAACGAATTAAGAAGGTTTCATAATTTGTCTTATTTTTGTATTTATATCCATTTAAGTTCTATTTTATTTCATTGAGTTCAGTTGCCTAGATAAAGTTGAGTTACGATAATCGCGGTACTTAGCATAATTTAACACCCAATTCCTGTGGAGACGATACTCACTCACCTTATACTAATAAAATTTGACACCGTACGCTTGTGGACAAACAGTTTCCTAAACTTTTCTTAAATGTAATGCTTTGCTTTCACTACTAATCCTGCCCTCAAACTAAAAGTTAATAGTCTCTATTGACCATCTAAATTCAACAAAAAGATTTTTGCTTCCTAGAACACGCATTTAGAGGATCATCTACAACAATTATTGGAACTTGATTGAAAACTGATCACTTAGCCGCTTAGCCCCAATGGTCACTTATTGAATTATAAGAAAATTAACATCATCTATATATAAGAAGAAACTTTTATTGGGTTGTTAATGTCAAAGACCCTAGTGATAAGCTAGCTTGATTTATACAAGACTTGAATATATAGTTATGTTACTTGAAATGAGTATTTGGATAAACTTGCAATATGAGAATTCTATGAAACAAATTATGAGACAAACACATATCAATGACTCAATAATGTAAAACTTCTAGACATATCACAATCAATTCCAAGTATTTATTTTTTGTGTATCTACATATCCTAACCCGGACATTTGCATAATAACACTAATTATGAACATTATGATACGAATAAACAAGAAAAAAAAGGTTTATGGATAATATTCTAAATCTTATATATATAGAGGTGGCAGATTCTTAGTCTCTCAAAATCCTCAATCAAAAGGGTGGGTTCTAGATCTTCTTGTTTATAATTTTTGTTCATATTGGTGATTCAAATCATCTAGGACGAACTTCCAAAAGCTGTTGCGTATATGAGATCTTTTTGGGGTCCCATATGCAAATTATTGAGTGCTGAAGTGATACTCACGTATAAGCATTCGTACTAGTACTAAACAAACATTTATTCTTCATGAAAATTATATAAGTCCCACGCTCTGCAAAATCAAATTTGGGTCTCCTTCTAGGCGGCTAACTATTCAATGCGCAAACCCCACTTCCTTATTGATTACAAAACTCCATTATTGAAACCAAGAATTGAACCATCTTAGCTTCTTCTCTTGTCCATCTCAATGTTAGTATCATTCAATCATAGTGGCTTCTATTGAATCCTCAATCATGGATCTGGCCATCCGAGGCGCACACGTGCCACGCTTTGTACAGTCACGTCGACACCGTAACGCTTTTTTTTTTTTTTTTTTTGCAACCGTATTCTTGTTCTTGCTCTTATCATCTTTACATGTACACTTTTAGACCTCATTCACTTCGCGGATTCGAGTTTTCAATTCGAGTTGAGATGTAATATTTTATGAGAGCTTTTTACTGTAGAAACCTAAAACTGAAAACTCGAATCGGTGAAATGAACGATGCCTTAATTTTTGAATTTGTGGTTCTTCAATGCTTCATATGGTGAAAATGGAGGTACGGCCTTTCCTTACTTTCGAAGACATCCGTAGTTTGGTGGTTCATTAATAATCCCTCTTGAGTTTGGTAGGCACCTAGCTAAAGTGCTACTTTATTATTATTATTTTTATTTTTCATTGAGGAGTTAAATATAGAAGAAGAGAATCAAATATGTCTCTTTCATTTTGGACAACGACAATTCAGTTTGTGGAGGACCCATTTTTAGGAGAACCTTCTTTTTGTGATGTGAATCCAATAAATTGTGGGGTGGTGAAATGAAAGCTCATGTTTTTTCAACCACATAAGTGTAAAGTGTTCATTCACTCTTTGGTTTTGGGGCGGTACAAATATGAGTAAAATGGCAATTTCTGTCCCTTTCAACTTTGGTTTTAAGCAATAGTAAAAGGAGACTTCTTTTTGATATCTGGCTCACTCTCAAGAACTATAACCAAATTAAGTATTGCAAATCACATGAAATTAAAAATAATAATAATAAAAAAAGTTTTCAGACCACTTTGGAGTAAAGTAAAAGCCAAGTGGCAACAAGAATTGGGTGGGTTTATTAATCATGAAATGACATGGAATTTTCCAAATTCATGCATGCCAAAAAGAAAGTTAAAAGAATGATTCCAAAGGTCTAACTAAATTTTCATTGCTGTATTTGGAGAGGTATAATTGCATTCAAGAGGTGAACCTCTGTCACATCCGCTTTCATCTTGTCTTTTTTGTTTTTGTTTTTTTCTTTTTTCACCCCACAATATGTGGATATAGACGTTTTTAATATATGAGAGTAGTGTATTTGGCCACACGTATTGTATACATGTGTAAATTAAGTTCTATTCAAGGCTGTGGATATGTTTGCCTTTTGATTGTTACAGCTGATGAAGACAAGAATATTGAGAGAATATCACAAGCAAAATCATCTTATGCATGAGATTCTTAAATGAAAAATAAAGGTATTTTTTTTATAGGAACTTCTATTTTATCTTATTAGTAGAAATTATTATTTTAATCGTTACATTGATTTTTAACGATCACATATGTGATTAGGAGCAGTTTAGTATTTACATTCATATATATAACTGTTAAAAAAGCAAATTCTATCCATATGTTAAAATAGCAATGCCTACCATAAGAGTTCTCAGAAAAAAAATTTATAATTTCTTAGTGTTGTTAACTTTAGGTGAAATTCATAGAATAAACAAAAATTTCAATTTCATAATACAAAGGAGTGAGTTCTGTGATTGAAAATTTATCTTTCTAAGATCATTAAATACACTACATATAACGTTATAAAAGCACAAACTTAAGCTCTGCTAGAATTTTCTTATAAAAGCCTTCCTCTAGGTTGGCCCTACTTAGCTCCATCAATTTTTGTTGTCTTTTAATCCTCGCAAAGAAAGATCTTAAACTCCATGGGGGAAACTTTAGATGAGAATTTTTTTGGACTAAAGTATTAAAGCATCTCTAATGCAATGCTATAATTGATGCGCCAATTATAAATTTAATATTTGAGTGCAAAAAACACTTTTTAATATAATGCTATTTGTTTTGCCAAATTTTCCGTATGCTATACTTTGTGATAATTTTTCACCAAGTATAGCATATGAGAAATTTGACATTTGATTGTTATTGGTTGAAATGTTTATTTTTTCATGTAATCATTGCAACTTTTGTATTTCCTAATTATTTTAACCACGAAAGTTTACTTTTATAACTTTCAAAACTTAATAATTATGGAAAAATGTATATTTAACATTTCAAATAGCATTATGGATTAGAACAAAAATAAAAATAACATACTATATCACATTTTTTTATGGTAAATATATAATTGGCCTTAACATTTGCATTGGAGATGGTAAGACAAATCAAGTTAAGTAAATTAATTTTGTCTTGGCTCATAGTAGGTCCCTTTACCATATAGCTCCATCTTAAGTATCATTTTCATGTGGCCTCCTCATGTCTACTACAATAATGGATTCCCTAAGTTTACATATATACATAGTAATTTATGGTTGGTTGAGTTTCTATCAGTTAGATTTTTGAATAAGCTAATTAGACTATTATTGTTTTTCTGTTCTTGAAAATCTTACTATTATGTTTAAGTCTAGTACGTATTATTACGTTGCATAATCCAAAATATTATATATGTGAACATCTTATTGCTCATGGATCGAAAAATTTAATATAGACATAAAAAGATAAAAGACTTTCATTTTCAAGCAAATAATTATGCATGGTTTATATACATTACAAACTACATTAACAAAGATCCGAAAGGAAGAAAGAGAAGAAAACTAAACAACTAATTACTAATTGAATGAGAAAAGAAAATTGAAGCATTCCTTTCTCATTATAAACATCAAAATTACGAGACTGCATAACGTTATACTTTTTCACTAAGAGGAAAAAAAAAAAAAGAACATTTAAAGATGTTACTACTAGACCATAATCAATTGTCTTTGTGCTTCAATCCTTAACTCTTCCTTCATCCTTCTGATAAACTCGTCGAACTTCTTGTTCAATTCTTCGGTGCTCATCACTCCATTTCCGACTTCGTCGTCTTCTTTTTGTTCGATAAGAGAGTCATCATTTGGCCAGACGTCGTTCTCCTCTTCGTCTTCTGCAACATTTACTATTGTTTCTTCTTCTTCTTCTTCTTCTTCTTCTTTTTCTTGGTCTTTTTCTTCTTCTTTTGATGCCAGACTCCCACTTTCGATCTCTTGTTCTTTAACTTCAATTATTTCCTTTTCTATTTCTCCTCGGTTGGTGAAATAGTACTCCTTTTCATTTCCTAATTCTTCCATAGGAACATTTTCCGCTAAGCCAGTATTTTCAGGTACTACAATTGGTTCTTCCTTCTGCGGCATTATCAAAAACTCAGATTGAGAACCCTCTATGGCGTTCTTGAAATGTGACTGATCATCTTGATGGCTAGAAGAGGAAGAGAAAGATCTGGCCAAACCCGAATATTTCGTGAGGAAGACTAGAAGTCCATTGCAAATAAGGAATATGCAGTTTTTGTCAATGGCGTGGGTGAAAAGTTGGTAAGGAAATGTTGAAAAACAAAAGTTTAGAGAATGAAGGAAAGGAAGAAGAGATGAATGGGAAAAGAAAAGCGAAAACACAGAAACCGAGAATAACAATATTTGGGTGATCACCATTTTTAGTGATTGAGAATATGTGAACCGCCTTAAGACATGTAGATTTTGGTGCACAGATTTCTCCATTTTAATGAACAATTGCAATTTGTAGGATTGAGAGAGAGAGAGAGAGAGAGAGAGAGAGAGAGAGAGAGAGAGAGAGAGAGAGAGAGAGAGAGATGGGGTTGTAAAGCAAGTGTTTATTGAGCTTGGCTGTTATTAAAAATATTGGTTTGGTATGAAACTATATGAAGAGCTTCACTCTCTATATATAGCACTCCAAAATTGAGAGTTTTACCAAACTAGCCTTGACCATACTAGATATGGAAAAAGAAAAGTGTTCTTAAATAAATGGTGTTCCAATGAAATACGTACGTGCCGGCCTTCAGGAATCTGTGTGTTCTTCATTGACAATTTTGTACTTTCTTGCTGTCAAACGATTAGGTAATAGTTATCTTCATGTTTACCAAGTTGAGGTTGACTGTTATAGCTTTGCTTTTATGTTTGAGAGGTGTCATTTACTTGTAAGCTTGGGACCAAATTAGAAGAGAAACTTTGGAATCTTTCCCTAATAGAGTAATAAATAGTAACAACACTCTTTTTATCACTTTTTTATTATTTAAGTATACTTTATTTTCTTAATTTTGGTTTAAATAATAATATATTATTTTAATATAATTCACGTGTTAAACAATAAATACAGAGAGTAATAGAAAAAGTGATACTCACATTTCAATATTGCTCAATGTTTACACATATGTATCTACCATATGGGTAAAAATTAGGCTTTTTTCTTGTTGTTGCTTGGGAACTAGTCATTGTGAGGTTTAAGCTATAAGAAAAATCATGCCCTTAATCTTCTCATAATTGATGCTTTGATTAAACATAAGGGTAAAGTAATCTTAGACTTGTTCATTTCGCTGATTCGAGTTTGTAATTCGAGTTGATGTGTGATTTTATGTGAGAACTTTTTACTGTAGTAAAAAAGTTAAATGTGACTGTTTCTGAAAACTTTTTACTATAACAAAACTCAAATTCTAAACTCGAATCGACGAAATTAACGGTTCTTACTTTTTTAATGAAGAAAATTGTACTTTTTCTTATATATGCACTATTTAACCATAGGGTCATTATAAGTAGTAGCCGTACAGGTGTTACAAAATGGAAATCTTATAATAAAGCACATGATATTGGGCTTTTGGATTGTATCAAAAATACGTCATCAATCAGAGAAAATGTACAAATGTTAAAATGGTCGGAAAAAAAATTGACCAGAAAAATTTTCTGCGTTTTGCCCTCAATAATTACAATTTTAGCTTCTAATTGTTTTGTGTTATCCTTTAATTGGTTGTGATACTATGAGTAATCACAATTTATGGTATAAGCATTCCACGTGGCAGAACACGCACCAAATATTTGATTACACAAGTCATTTCTGATAATAACCATTGACTTTTGTGCAAATCATGATTTGGTTTTTGAACTTTAACAGATTATTGTCGATCACACACCAGATTAAAGGTAGAAATGAGGTGTTGGTGATGCAATTTCCGTTGCTTTAGCTGTTTTTAACATCTAAATCTCATTTATTTCGTTGATTTAAGTTTTTAATTTTAAATTTTTATAGTTAAAATTTTTTAAAAAATATCACATTTAATTTTTTCTGTTACAGTTTAAAATTCTTAAAAAATATTGAATTAAAAATTCAAATTTACCAAGTGAACTAGGCCTAATTATCTTCTTATCAATTCAGAGGATATAGATGTTATATTTGTATAACATATATTTCTCAACGTCAAATTAACATTAAAAAAAGCATGTCATAATTAATATAGTATATGTGTAAATTTTATGGAAGCTAATAATATTAAAATTAAGCATATACTTTTTTCAATTGAAATTAACATTAGGGCCATTTCAGAATCAAATAGTGTGCAAATTTTATAGAATCGATAATATCAAATTAAACAGAATTGGACTAATTTTATGAACCCGATGAGGATTTAGCAATTAAAAAGTGTATAATTTTTCTTATTGTATTAAATGTTTTTTTTCTTTTTAAAATAAATATTTGTTTGCGGTGACATCTTTAAAATGGGTATGCCACATGGCAAATTGTATGCAAAATATGTGACTGCATAATTCTCCATAGAAGCCGCAGCACGTTAAGTACAAAGATGATGATTTTGAACTAAAATGATGAAACACTTTAAGGCTAATCATGTAAAGCAAGACTACCATTGTCCACGTGCTCTCTTTATAGATGGTTCTCGAAGGTTATACAAAGTGTGAGTGGCACGGCTCGAAAGTAATTTTTGTTACGATTTTAACTCTCTTTTTAACATTAGAATAATCATACGTGTCCCCACAAATATTTATCCAAATCAAATATTAAAAGTAAGGCGGTAAGAAATCACTCTGAACCTAACGAACCCAGCCGAGCCGACCGTATTAAAAAATTATGGGTTTTTAATTTTTTATTTAATTTTCAGTTTTAATTGTGCCTAACTTGCATTGCGTGGGTAGGGACGCGGGGTGAGGTTACATGAACCCGAGGTAACCCTACCCGGCCGAACATGTTCAAAGTAGGTAAAACAATATCTAACACTTCAAATTCTTACTTTCATAAGTTTGTGGACTTTATGCTATTAACTGTTAACTTATTTATATTTTAGATTCACGATTTGTGTAAAAAATGCTTGTATACCGTAATTGTTGAATTATGACATTCTTTATTTATATTGGAAGTGTTTGATTTCAAAGTGAGTGTTTTAATTGTTCACCTTGCATTTAGACCCCCTCTTGAAGGAAAGCCCTGTTCTGTTTGATAATGATTTCTTCTGTAACAAGCACAGATTAATTGACTAAAAATTGATTAAAATTGATGAAGTCATAGATTAAAATTAGTTTTCACCAACCCAAGTAACCCGACCCTATCCGAGGTCACCCGAAAGGTTGCGGGTTTGTAGACTTAAGAGAGTGTCACGGCTTAAAATTTTCTCAACCCGCACTGGTCGGGTAGGCTCAATTTTTTGACTCAACCCTACCCTACCCGGCCGATTTACACCTCTAATTAAAAGTGAGTCTTACTTATAGGTTCATTTACATCCCACTATATTCGGCACAAGGAGTTTTCCCATTCATTATCCTACTTTACATAATTTTAAATCTCTCAGATTTAATACGTCTTTTAAGTCCCGTTCATTTCACCGATTCGAATTTAGAATTTGAGTTTTGTTATAGTAAAAAGCTCTCACAAACAGTCACATCTAACTTTTTTACTACAGTAAAAAGCTCTCACATAAAGTCACATCTCAATTCGAATTAAAAACTCGAATAAGCAAACTAAACGGGTTTTTAGTTTTTCACTTTTAGTGAATATAGCCTTAAACTTGTTTCTCCGCCTAATATAGTAAATCTCAAACTCATGGAAAAATTAGATAATTTAAGACATCGTTCATTTTACCGATTCGAGTTTTCAGTTTTAAATTTTTACAGTAAAAAGCTTTTAGAAAATGTCACATCTAACTTTTTTTATTACAGTTAAAAATTCTTAAAAAATGTCATATTTTAACTCGAATTGAAAACTTAAATTTACTAAGTGAACGAGGCTATATATATATAAATATTCTAGTAAGTTTACATAAAATAAAGAATAAATATGATCCTATATCCTATCCTATCCTATATATATAAAAGAGCCGATCTTGACTCTACTATTCACTTCTTCGTCGTCTAAAACGACCTGGTTTGAATTTTTTTTTTCCTGTTTTGTTTCTTAAGTTTTGGTTTTTTTGGTTCTTTTATCTTTTTTTTTTTTTTTAAATCCTTCCTATTTTTCTTTTCTTTTCAAACATTTAAAATAAAGAAAAACACATGATTTTGTGTATGGCTACTATTTATGCCATTCTAAATTTATGATTTTTTCCCTCATTTTTTTCTTTATTTTTTAAGTTTCAACTACTTAATTTTTAACTCTGTCATATTATAATTTAGAATGTTTCATGTATTTTTTTTTTGTATTAAATGTAACATTTTGATTTAAACTATCATTAATGTATATTCTTGTGTGGGGATTCAAACTTTATATCTCTAAATGGAATCAGGTATGCAATTTTCCTTAGGATACTCTCGCTACCGTCTAATTTATACTCTTTTTAAATTTCTAAGTAAATTTTTCTTCTTTATTTTTATTTTTATTTTTATTTTTATACATATTTTAGTTCACATTCTATGTTATAAAAGCTATCATCACACGTACCAAAACTAGTATGTTGGAAATTACCTCCAACCCCAACCTCAGATTTCAAACAGAAATTAACAAAGAATAAGAATAAAAACAAAAACACCAAAATTGATTTCGGAATTCGGCAAAATTGATGCCAACGGGTCTACGAACTCTCCAAAGGAATTTAATTTGCACCATAACAATCAGATTATCCAAGCGAAATTACAAAAGAATTTGATCAACCCAATCTTCCCGAGAAAATCCGAGCAAGAAAAAGTTGCCGAGAAAAATAGGGAGAAAGAGTGAAATAGGCCAAGACTTGAGATGAATTAAAATTAATAGGTCAATAGTTTAGATAAATTAATAAATTGGCTAAATTACTGTTTTCGTCCATAACTTGTTTGATTATGAACCATAACTTGACAAGTTATTGTCCATAATTTACGGTTTTTGTCCATAACTTGTCTGACCATGAACCATAACTTGATAAGTTTATCTATAATTTATCTAGTTATGAACCATAACTTAACAAGTTATGATCTATTAATTTTTATAACTAAAAATTGACTTATATAGTCTATTTTCTACTATTTCCCTGAAAAATATTGCCTTGCTTAATGCATGGATCTTCCGGTGTTCTTTAACTTTATCTATGGGCTTTTTCTTTTTTTTTTTCCTTCTCGTTTTAAGTTTAAATCACCAAAAACAAAAGTATTTTATAGTTTCTATGCGTTTTCAAGCTTTGAAAAAAAAAAAAAAAAAGCTTCTTGTCGTTTCTTTGCTAAAACTAAAATGTTGCTTTATTTGCTTTAGATTGAATATATAATGGAAAGACCCAATTTTCTTAAGCTGTTACTAATATAGTGGAAATGGTTTTATCTTTTAAAAACTTAATAGTTAATTAGTTACTAAAATTTCAGGATTTGTTTTTCGAAAACTCATTCTAAAATAATATACCCTTCGTTCACAAAAAGTTTCAGAATTTACTTAAACAAATCAAAAATATAAATTCGCACTAAAATATCAATAAAACATATTATTGTGATAACAATTCGTTTCCAAGTACTCTTGAACTTAACATAAAAAAGTATGTTCTGATAAAGTCTTCATTCGCATAACATAGAACATAATAACTTAATTCATATCTTAAAACCATATTAATCATTATGCAGAATTGTTGCATGAAAGTATTCAAGTTCATCCCTTACACGTCTCCACCACGAAGCCCATTAATGAATAACAGGCTTTTTATCCACAACACAAACCAATTGGCCTTGTTTATTTAACCGATTTGAGTTTTCAGTTTTAAATTTTTACAGTAAAAAACTCTCAGAAAATGTCACATCTAACTTTTTTTGCTATAGTGAAAACCTTTCAGAAAATATCACATTTCAACTCGAATTGAAAACTCGAATCCGCGAAATAAATGAGACTTTAATAAGCAATAGTTCAGTAAGTACATGTATCCTCATAAAATATTTTTCACACAAGACAACCTAAAAAGAATGCATGGCCTTTTATGTTTTATTATGAAAGCGTATATTATGGTTAAGGGCCTTGTGCTGGTACGGATTTCGCTCAACCAGTAAGAGTCAGAGGAACGAACCAAATATTTAGTCTGATTATTATTAGATCATAATTATTATTGTTATGAATCTCCATTTGCGTCTAAGGGTAATTATCCTCCCATTAAACTCCGAGTTTTGATACAATAACTTACTATGCTTCCTTTATCTTAACCTCTTATAAAGATTATACATGCGATTATGATCATGTCACTAAAATATAGTATAATAAATATTTTAAAAGAAGCAATTAATCACAATACTCAAATCATACATGTCACAGTGAATTATGCACATCAAGCAAACAACTCATCATCCATATCTTTTAAAACAGATTCATGCTATAGGTCAGGTTTGTATTCACCTGAGTGCCAATGGAGACGTTTGGTATGAGGATTCATACCATGATTTGAATCATGGTTCATGATTCGTTACAGTATTTTCTCTCACAAAAAATACACGTAAATCGAAAATAGTTCTAATCTCATTATTCTAATCCATGAATCAAACGTTTCCAAGTCTTTACCCACATCAAACCACTCTTGTAAAGTTGTTAGTTTTGTATTCAAATAGTATTGTTAGTTCGTTGTCGGAGTTTCAAACTTAATTTGCTCAAGTCTTAGAGGCCTAATCTTATGGACGTTTATAAGGATTAGTTCAATTAATTATTCCCCTTTTTCTAACTTTAATCACATTTTCTAAATTAACCAGCGAATTTTATAAACTAATTAGTTAATCTCCCTTTAAATTTTATTAATCCATTTAGGCTAATCATTACTTTATAATTATTAATTTACTATATACCTATAACTAATTAATTAATTTAGTTAAATAATTAATTATCTGCATAAGTTTTACTAATTAAATTAAGAACCCCAGAAATTATGTTATCTTTTCGTAAGTATACTCCTAATTTACCACTACATTACTCTCTAAAGTCTTCTTAGGTTCACCCCTAATCTTAAACATCTCTAAAGGTAGGATAGGATTCGACCTTATCACTTGGGTTCTAACTTTCACCTAGTAGATTTCTCTTGGTTAACCTAAAGGTTATTTTATTTTCTACTTGGGTCTTTGGGCCCATTTGAATTCTCTAAGTTAGTTGGGTCACGTTAGAGTTATCTCTGGTCTTCTAGGGGATTTAGGTTAACTTTTCCGGCTTTGGTTGACTATTTTTACCCTCATAAGAAAATTATTGTTTTACCCCTAGCGGGTTTTGACAATTCTAAGATCATAAGCCTAAGATATTTGTTACCCCAAATATTTTCCCCTTAAAGCACCTTGAGCCAAAACTCAGAGGTTAGTGTCCTTTTATGTATCTTACCCCCTTGCAGTCAAAATGACTGTTTTGCCCTTAATAGATTTTTTAAATGTCTTAAGGGTTCTAAGTTCGACTTTCTAGGTTTCTTAGTGCATTAATATTTAATAAGGTTATGAACTCTCCTTTACACTTTGATCCTCATTTTTCAAAATTTACAGTTTTGATCTTACTAATGGAAATTTTAATGTTTTTGACCCTCGGGGTCCGTCTAAACTTTTCTTCACCAATGGGTTAATTTTCTTACAAGGAGTAAGATACTAAACAGGGACTAACGTTGAATCTAACGGTTTAGACTATTTTACTCTTAATCGAAGTTTAGTCAACAAATTTTGCGGACGCGATTCAATCGGGATGGAATCTGTAATACTCCAAACATGAAACTTGTCTATTCATCTAGATCTTAAAACTTTTCTACTTTTCTACAAGCCTAATTATGCTCATATCTAGGGCGTCCTTTAGAAAGGCACACATTTTAAAGCCTAAGGCTATTTATATGCATGAGTAAAAAGCATGAACGAGATTTCATAATGGAAATGAAGTGAAAATTAGAATTAAAGAAAATTAGGGCGCACCCTTATAATTCGGTACATATTTGTGATACTGTTAATCAATATGGGTGGCTCATATAAAAAATATGGGCTGCACACTTATGTTGAAAACCAAAAGAGAAAGTTAGAGAAGGAGAAGAAAAAGAGAAAGAGCACCGAAAAAGTGAACCCAGCTGGTTCAAACGTAGAAGAGGGAGAGGTAGAGGTTATAAATACATGTCTCCCATTATTTGTTTTGCATTTTAAAAATTGAGAGCTTCCCCTCTTTGTAAATTTGTAGGAAATTCTTTAGATTTCTAATTTGTGGGTTTTTATAATTTTTGCTTAATTTGTAATCTTTCTTCTCTTTAGTAAATAGAGTGGTCCATAGTACCCTAAAACGTAGCTAATATTTGGCCGAACTCCGTTATTAATTCTAGTATTCTTTTATTTATTTTCAATATTCAATAGTTATTTTGTCGGGTTTGTTCGCTTATAGCACTGTTTTATCTATGTCGTACTATTCACATATACGGAACTATTCACGTATACTATATTATTCACAAATACTATTCACGGTGAAGTTATTTTTGAGTGGAAAATTTCCTCAGAAGATACTTAGTAAGAAGAAAGAGAATAGCAAATAGATACATGTATATTTGCCTTGTGGATACCATAGTCATATTCCCATTGATAGAAGGACAATTATCTTCAGAGAAAAGAAAAAGGAAGACTATATACAATACAACTCAATACCATAAATGGAGATTTTTTTTATTTTTATTTTATTTTATTTTAAAGCTATACTACATATCACCTGTTAGATAAAACTCTATTTGGACTCCAAATACAGAACCAAAATTTCACACCCAAAACCAAAAAGGGGAATGATGAAAGCAAACCCCCCTCACGATCAAAATAAAAACGCCTAAAACACATATTTCTAGTACATATTTCCATGCTTAAAAAAACCTAAAGACACATTTCTTTTACTTTTCACAAAAATAAATAAATACAACTACTAGATTGGATAAAAGATAAAATTTGCGAGAAAGAGTTGGGAATCAAAGTTGATCCGGCCATAAGAAAGCACCCCCGGCAAACTGCCTCTTTTCCTCAAGAGAGCCCTTAACTTTGAACCCATATTCTTTGAGAAGCAAGTCCAACTTACATTCTTCCATTTTCTCATAATCTGCCTTGTTGTACTTTGGATAGTGAAGAGGCATTTGGAATCCATTTGGGTACTCTTCCTTGCAAATTGAAACCATTGAAACATTCCTTTCTTTTCCTTCCTTAATCCCACTTCCCTCAATCATGCCAACATTTTGTGTATGACCCAAGACATGTGTAAATGTAGAATTCAAGAACCACTTGAGTGCCATTTGAATTACCTGCACCCCCAAAAAAAAAAAAAAAAAAAAAAAAAAAAAAACCAAAAAAAAAAAAAAAAAAAAAAAAAGAAAAAACTCAAAAGAGAAAAGAAAGAAAAAAGAAAAGAAAAGAAAAGAAAGAAGTTACTCAATCTTGTTTTAGGAACAAGAAGGAGAGCTACTAATATTTATATGGGGCAAGAGGGTGTGGTTTAAAATGAGTCAATTATTTTAACAAAAAATATCTTATTGTGTCATGGTGGGTTATAAATGCTTTTTGTTTCGGGAGGTGTCCACCATAGACCTTTGTGTTATTGTTGTTGTTGAAGTAGTTGTAAATCAATTTCGAAACTTGAAAAAAAGTAGCTACTTTATTAATTTAAAGTTTCATAATTGTGGAGATATTTCAAGTTGGAAAAAAAAAAAAAGAAAATTGTGGAGATATTTCTTTTGATTTCTAGAATTTCTTCAAGATGTCTCTCTCATTATTGTTCCAAAAGTGATAATTTTCTTTCTTTTGCTCCAAGTAATGTAAAGCAGAAGTCGGTTTTAAATTTGTTTTGTTAGGGAAACAAATAGGGTGTAAATGCAAATCTAGAAAAATCTACAACGTTCAAATGCTCTTTTCCTCGTAATCTTATTGGCTACTTCTTCGAGGCCTGAATTTAGGCCCGGTATCGCGTAAGGTTATGGCATATTGGCCCCAAAAAATTATTGGGCTCAGACTGAATCCAGATTGTTTACGCTGGCCCAAAAACCCAAAACTAGATTGGGCAAACCTTGAAATAAAGCTAGGAATGGCAACGAATGGGGTGACCTTCTAGCTAACCCGCACCGCAAAAGAAAATAATCTAACCCGGCCCATTAACCGTTTTAAGTTGATAGAGATACGACGGATTTCTCTGTCACATGTTCGGGGCACTCGCACGGTCCTTATTTACCAATTAGTGTATTTCAAACTTTCAAGATACAATAATTACATAAATAATACAACTATATAACACTTTGAACTAAAGATAAAAGAAAATAATATTTTTTTTACATATTATGTGGCATGTGTAATATGACATTTTCTTTAACGTGTGTATATATATATATATTATAGAATGTTATGCATAATATATTTAATAAAAAAAGCTATAATTAATTGGGATGGGTGATTAAGTTGAGGATCTCTAAAATGCATCCATGCCAACGTAGCACGTGATAGGTTAATTTTTAATTTGTTTTCAATCGAAAAATGTTTAGATCGGATTTACCGTGCTCCATTTAAGGTTTATCCGTGTATGTAAATAAAATAACAGTAAAATTACCATTTCTAAATAAAGCAGAAGCTTTCCTCAATAAATTTTTTATTAACTGATGAATTTCCATAATCATACAACTTTCATTATCTTATTTTGTTATTAGGATGGTAGATTTCTCTAGTAATTATAGTTATCAAAAATTATAATAGTGCATCTTGTAATTACTAGTGATAATCACTGAGGGTGTTATTTTTAAAATAGTTAATAGTTTTTAACTTTAAAATAGTTTTATTAATGTTATAAAAAAGAGAATTTTGCCCTAATATATAAACCTATAGGTCCCGTTCATTTCACTGATTCGAGTTTAAAATTTGAGTTTTACTACAGTATAAAGCTCTAAGAAACAATCATATCTATCTTTTTTGTTAAAATAAAAAGCTCTCACAAAAAGTCACATATCAATTCGAATTAAAAATTCGATCAGCGAATTAGACAGACCTATATTTTTTTCTTATTTTTTTCCTTCAAATTAATCATTTGAAGTGAACCCCCAATAATGCAATGAAAGATCCTCTCCCCAAAAATAAATAAATAAATACATTAAACTAAAACAAGTCGGTGTCCAAACAGTGGATAGCATAGCATAAGCCGACATCCAAACAGCCCTCCATAAACCCATTAACCTTTTCCCAAACACTCCCTAATTCTCTCTCTTCCCCCTCTCTCTCTCCTCTCTCTGCGCAAAACCCTACTTCAACCCCAAAACCTCTGACAGAGATCACTGAAAGACAAACCTCAGAATCTCTCGAAAATGTCTTCCGTAATGCTCCGTCCTCGTCTCATCACATTGCTGTCGAAGCACAATCGCCGCGTTCTCAGCTCCGGCGTCGCCTCAAACGCTCCCAAGGAGCCGCTCATCGCCGCCGAAGCCCTAGCCGCCGATCAACCGCCTCCGCCGGCGGCTGACCCCAATTCGACGGCATCCGTAAGAAAATCCTGGAGCTTTCTAAAGTATGCAATCGCCGGAGCTCTCACCGGAGCCACCGCCGCCACCGGATATCTCTCGTACGGTACGCGATTTCCTATGCGTATAAATTTTCTCTCATTTCTGTTTAATTCTCGAGTATTTGGGGAGGAAGAGAATCAAGAAACGGTTAATAATATTGGTTCCTGTATTGAATTGTTCCATTTCTTTTTTCTAGTATATATCAAACTTCGAGTTTCGCTATAGATTGGGAAGTGTTTTTTTTTTTCTTTTTTTTTTTTGTGACGCTTGTGGTGGTAAAATGTGATAATTTCTGTGCTTTAGGAGAAAAAGAATGAAGAAATGGCTAACAATTTCGGTTACTTGGATTGATTGTGTTACGTAGCTGAAATGAATTATTCAATTTCTTTTTACTGAGGAGACATCAAAGAACAGAAATGTTAGATTTGAATTTGGCTTTAGTTTGTGGAGTCTTGAATTTTTTATTTTATTTTTTTTTATTTTTTAGTGCTTGTGGAGGAAAAATGTGATAAATTTTGGCGCGAAGTAGGATAAAAGCTTTGCATTTGGTGTATTTTCGTGGTGAAAGAGCGGGTCAGGGTTTGAGTGGTGAATTTGAAAACCCCCCTTTTGTTGTGCAGCGTACTCTTTGCAAGAAATAGAGGAAAAGACAAAGGATCTCCGCGCTGCGCCTTCACGTTACAAAGTACCGGATGATACTCCTGCTTTCGATGTAAGTTACAACTTTGATGCTGTATTTTTGAAATGGGCTTGCTTTCAATGAAATTCTAATGGCTTAACTTGAAAGATTTTAGCTTGAATTCGTTTTATGTAACAATAGATTCAAATGCCGGCATGGCTTGTCAAAGTGAAACTGTTGTTACAACTATTATTCCTTGAAATATGTTCTTGTGTGTTAGTGTCTTAGGCTACAAGGACTGTGCTTCTTAGGTGTTTGTGCTTTTATGATGTTTGCGGCATTGCTACTTGTAATGTGCTGTCGTACAGTCACTTTTACTTTTATGCTCCTAAGGAAATATCTGTGGATTAATGTTTCCTTATAAATTTCCTTTTGCAGAAATTTAAGAGTTTGCTTTACTCTTCTGCAATGACAGGTGAGTTTGCTGTGTGCATATAGTTATGCTTTTCATGTTAAAAGAATGCAATTCTGAAGGTTATACTTCCATTCTTAAATGCTCGCACATCATGCCCGGTTTCAGAATTTAAAAGCCCGCACCTTATGACGTTGAAGTTTGGAAATAACTTAACCTGGAAACTATAGAATTTAGAATTGGCATTAGTGTGAAAAAACAAAGTACCTATGCGATTCACTCATGCGTCTGTCAATTTTTATGCTGATATTTTTGTGTATCTGATATACAGTTCCTGCTAAAGCAACTGAACTGTACTTGGATGCAAGGAAAATGATTGAAGAACAAGTGAAAGTGAGTGCATTTCATTTGTGATCCTCTGCTTCTCCATAACATGTTTGTAACTTTGTGTCATTTTACTTCCGTCCCCCCCTTGTCCTAACCACCATCATCTTCCTGCTTCGTTTTAGGGTTATACTGAACCATATGCAGAAAAGCTTCTTCCAGATTTGCATCCCATGGAGCGACATGTTTTTACACTTGTTCTGGATCTACAAGAGACGCTACTGTACTCTTATTGGACGGTAAGGCTTGTATTGACAAAATGGTTGTGGCACAATTTTCGTGATTACAAATTTGCATAATTATGTTTCTGCATATGTAGTGTGCTTTGGTAGTTTCTAAGAAATGTTTGCATCTGTTTTCATGTCATCTCCAAATTTTTGGCTCTTAGTTTCATTCTTGTACCTAATATGTTTTAGAACTTTTCTTAATGGAGCACTGACATCAACGTTTTCTTCTTGGACTTGAAGAGAGAAAAGGGCTGGCAAACAATTAAAAGACCTGGAGTCGATGCTTTTTTGGAACATCTGGCTCAGTATTATGAAATTGTTGTGTATTCCGACTATTCAAATATGGTAATTTAAAATTCTTGCTTCTTATGGCGGTTCATTATTTTTTGTTTCAATGTTAATATTCATCAACATGGTATTGCTTTATCTTTGCAAGTGCAGTACGTAGATCCTGTAATGGAGAGATTGGACACCAAGCATTGTGTACGATATAGGCTTGGAAAGGCTGCTACTAGATATCAGAATGGACAACATTATCGGGTATGCTGTGATTAATTATGTTTGTTCCAAATAAATATTTTATAAGTGCTTCCTTTACTATTGCTTTGAGAATATTGGCACCTTCAAGATCTTTCTTTTAGCGTGTACTTTTGCCAGGAGGATACAGTTTTTACAAATGTTTAGACGTTACTTACAGAACAAGCAAAGAATTCAACCGACTAGCATAGTTTTAGCATAATATATAACTGATTAGATATTAATCCTGTGGCTAATAGAAAAGAACAGTGTGGGTGATAAGATATGGTTTACTTGTACAGGACCTTTCAAAACTTAACAGAGATCCTGGAAAGATCATCTATCTGAGTGCCCACGCACGAGAAAATAGCCTTCAACCAGAGAACGGTGCCCCAATAAAGCCATTTAAGCTTGAGTTAGACGACACAGCTCTTCTGGACTTCATACCGTTTCTTGAATGTGAGTATATGTATCTGATTTCCATTAGATAAATAGAACAAGCGACTCTTCTTGTGGAGCTTTACCGCTTGTTTGGTGTATATGCAGTTGTTGCCCGTAATCCACCAGCTGATATCAGGCAAGTGTTAGCATCTTATGAAGGCTGTGATATTCCAGAAGAATTCATTCGGCGTTCCAGAGAGCATCGAAGGTAAATTATATTTTTGACATCATTGTTTAGTTTAAAGACTGTTGGGGCGTTTTTAATAGAACATACTAGAAATGAGAAATCCATATAGCCGACCCCAATTAATTTGGGATTAAGGCTTGTTTAAAAAAAAAAAAAAATTGTTTAGTTTAAAGAGAATTCTGTTCAGTCATTTTCCATAAAGTGCTTCTAATCACACTTAATTAGTGAAGTTCTGATTTGATTAATTTTGGAGCCATTTATGTGTACCTTGTCACATAACTGTTGAAACTTTATGCTTTCCAGTCGTGGCAAAAGGAATGGATAATTATGTCTTGGGGGATTTGAAAACCATAAGTTTGTTTTACTTTGTATTCTTATTTTGTTTGATATTCCAAACGTTTTATGCAGGAAAATGCAAGAACAGAAGCAGCAAGGTCGGTTATGGAGACGTTGAGTGGTCACATCTATGTAAAAGAGGCGACGACATGGCAATTTCAGGCTCAACTAAACAATTTGTAAGGTGTGATATATGAAGATAAGTATTATAGAAGTAATCGAGCCAAAATGTTCTGTTGTCTGTGGAAATGGCAATTTCAGTGACAAAATTTTGAATCGATAATAATTCTTTATGAATGACTGACATGAGAATTTGTAATTTCTCTCTTATGGGGGCTGTTTACCCTTTACTCTCTGTCTATTTTGATGGAAATGAAAAATTTTGGTTTACAATTGGAGGAAATTTTCTTCCACTCATCTCCCACTCTCTGAGCAGTGTTATGATTTGCTTGCCTTTTTACCATTCTCGTTAGCAATATGGTTGATATACCCGTGTAATTGCTTGAATGAATTGTTCACTAAGTTAATTTTTTTTGTTTTGTTTTGTTTTTGTTTTGTTTAATCATATATCAATGTCCAAGTCATATAACAATCCATTCATCTTTCTGTATGGTATACTCGTGTCGTGTTTTGGTTATTTCTTCTTAAATTTACAGTTGGCTCAAATATAACTCGTGATGAAATTTTTTAAAAACTGCAATACGAACACGACACATCATTTTACAAGTTGACATGAGACAACACGAAAATGGCCCGTAAATACGAAATTGACACAAATTGTGTACTTTTATTGATTTTTTTAGAAATAACTAAAATCTCATAACACACTAAAATAAAATAATATCCATCAAAATTAAGTAAGTAATAGTATCAGATTTTAAGAACCATTATCATGATGCCACAAGTTTATAATATCTAAAATATGAAATGAAAAGTGTGTATATATATAAATATTAATTTTTTTACGAGTAATGAAAAATGTGTATATATATAAATATTAATTTTTTTACGAGTTTTGTGTCGTGTTCAGGTTAGGCTGGTCTTAACACGAAATTAATCCTTATTTTTTCATGTCAATTTCAGGTCGACTCAAATCTCACCTGGATCTTTTTTTTTTTTATTTTTATTCTCAATTATAACTTGGGAAATTTGTGTCGTTTTCAAGTCGTCGTGTCGTAGCCTATATTGCTGACTTTATTAAATAGTAGCAAAAAAAAAAAAAAAAAAATTCATCGTTTTCTTTAACGTTATCAAAAGATAGCACTTCAATAATATCATAATAGGGTTTTTGGATTGGACTATATTGCTAAGATTGTAAAATTTGGAGTATTATATGCTAAAACTAAAAGTTTAGGATTCAACCAGCAAATGATGAAGTAGGCACCAGTATAAATAACGTATTTGGTACCCGTTTACTGTTTAGCACTGTTTTTTTTTTTTTTTAAGTGTCGACAAAAGTTAAAGAGTATTAATCGTTGGCTTTTTTTTTCCCCGCTTAATAGTTTATTATGTTTTTTTACCATCATTCCTGTGTTGTTGTCGTTTTTCTTTATTGTCGATCTGTTAGTTTTGTCGTTTTATCTTCATATTGCATTTGCTCTTTGAGTTTATCGTCGTTTTTTCTGTTGCTGAAGAGCGTGTATATTATGTCGTTTGAGAATTGAGATTTTATTTAATTATTTTGTACCGTTCTTATTTGTTTACATGCCATTGTCATTTTTCGTGCTCGTCGTACTTGAGATATTGCTGCGTGTCTCTAAATTAAATTTATTGCACGCATCTTGTTTTAAATTATTGTCGTTTACTTAGTTGTTATTGTTATTATTATTTTTTTAAATTGATTGGTTGTCCTTAATGCTCGCGTTATTGTTGCTCTTTCACACTCGGTGTGCTTCAAGTTTGTTGTCGTATGACATATTAAAGCCTTTGTGGTCTGGTTCACTTGTCGTTTGTGAAGTGTCGTCGTTTGGCTTAGTATCGGTTCCTACTTTTGTCATTTTTTTCTCTTCTTCTACTTTTGTGTCGTTTCTCTTCTTTTAATTTGTTGCGGTTTTTGGAGCTATTGTCGTTCTCTCTCTCTATAGAAAGATTACCTGTATAGAAGGTGTAAAACCCTTCGGAATAAATAGGAAATTGAACATTCAAGATTTATCCTTTGATCCATTCACGCTTATGAACGTATGATTCACAGTTCATCTGAATGGAAATGTAGGAGGATTTTTCTCTATAAAAAAAAAAAAAAAACCTTCAAATTTTCCTATTTACCTCTTTATTACTTTCTAGTTGGTCGATCGTTTCACTGTTGGAATATTTTTATGTGGACTTCCATAATCATAATAATTCACTTTATAATTATTTAAAACATCTTATGAACAACTGTGTTAATGTGAATTAACACATGCATGTATGTTAAATATCGGTCCATTATGCGATGGACACTTATTTTATTAACTCACTTGAGGCATATAAACTCCATCTATCTCATAATATTTGGTCAGCCCATTAGGCTAAATATGCTCTCTAATTGAATATTGGTTAAAGCCAATATCCCCACCCCATCTCATTTTCTCCATATTTTTGGTGCCACCCTTTGTTTTTGGTCAAGGGTGCGTGGGGCTTTTAGGGAGGTGTGGCCGAATGGTTGAGAGAGGGAGAGATAGGGAGGAGCTCAGAGCTCCTCTTGCCTTTCTTCTTTTTGCAGCTCCTCCACCCACTCCGACCGGCCGTTGGCGGATTCCGGTGACCGTGAATGACGTGTTTCCGCTGCCCACCGGAATAGAGGTATGCCTAAATCCAAAATAAGAGTTTTTATTGCATTTTCGGATTTTAGGCTAAATTAGCTATTATGATCTTGTTTAGATTATTTTAAATCTAGTAAATGGTATCAGAGCCAACTTATTTGGGTTTAGAGCTATGTATTTTCGGATTTTTTCATTTTCGGTGGAAGAAAAATCCAAAATTTGAATCCGTATTTTGGCTCAAGGAAACGTTGTTTTGAGGTTACCCACTTCGAGTATGACATATGGGTGATGATTTCCTTGAGTTTTGTGGGTCGATTTGGCCGGATTCACTGTGTTTTGAAGCTTTAAAAATAACCGGTTAGGGGTTTTTAGGGGTCTAATTTTTGGGCCTTGTTGAGAAAAATTAATCTCAGAATGTGAAAGAGGACGAAATTTAGAGAAAACTCCTTTAGAATCATCAAAAATGGAGTTATAGATAGAAAGTTATGCCCATTTGAATTTTCGAGTTGGATCCGGGTTTAAAACGGGTCTTTTGACCTGTCTCAAGGTTGAAGACGACCAGAAAAGAAAAGAAAAAAAATGCGTCAGCGCGCATGCGTCAGTACGTTCGTCAGCGCCTACGTCAGCACCCACATGGCGCGCATGGGGCCCATTTTTGGGCTAAATTCTTCCTTATTGATTTTAACTCCGTTTTCATCGTTGCGCTTCGTTTGTCATTTCCTGCCCAATTAAATGATTTATTTTGGGTTTGGGCCACCATGAAATCATGTTTTAATATTTTATATTATTGATTGTATATTTTTATGGGTCGTTAATTCTCACAATTTTCAAATAAATTTTTCCTGGGCATTTCTTATACAATTTGTTTGATGATTAATGTCATAAAATTTTTATTATGTTGTTATTATTATATGGCATATGTTATTGTGAGAATTCGACAATAGTGAATGTTTATGTACTCACCTGTCGTGAGTCTAAACATGTCAAATTGTATGAGTATGTTACAGAACTCTCCCATAAAATTTAACATTTCCTTTTGAAAAAGGGTATTGGGATACACACACTCCTTACATTGATGCACATGAGATACTAGAAATATTTTTATTTAAATATTTATTTATTTTAGTGATTTTCATATATTTTCTGGGTAGTTTTAATACTCACTCTTTTGAGACCTAAAATTTTGAGGCATGTTTGTTACTTTATATTATATGGTCATATTTTATTTGTTCTCCAACATAATTTGATATTTTTGTAAATAAAATTTAGACATATAATATGGATGTTTGTTCAAATTTTTAAAATGCCCATTTTGTGTTTAATGTTTTAATGTCTAATTATTTGTATAAGCATACATGGTCTCTTTTGTGTTAAAGTGAGAATGAAAATTTTAATTAGAAGCTCATGTGCTATTATAAAGCTTAAGCTATAAGTTTATCCATAATTTATTTATTATTGCTATCATTATTATTTGATATCTTGTTTTATGTGAGTATCATGTTTTTTTTATTATGCTATCCAAGTGGGAGAAAATTAGAATTTTTTTTTTTTTTTTTTTTTTTTTTTTGTGAATTAGCATAATCACTAACTCACAAATTGTTATCAAATAATAAATTGTGGGATTATATGGATACACTTAATGTGACGATTTTTTTTTTTTTTTTATATAAGAAGGAATACTTTCATAATTTGTAACAATAATTTCAAATAAGTGAATCACTAAATTTCTTAAAGCTTTTCTTAATTTTAGTTAAGATAAAACCTTTTAGGAATATCCTTCAAATGGAATAGCATTTGAACTCTTGTTTTAAATACTCTTTAAAAGCTTTTCTAAAACTAGTCATTTCAATCGGCCATCTCATTTGACTTTAAAACGGATTTCGTGAGAAATCTTAAATTCAAGTACATCTTAAAGTCCTTTTAAAATTACTCATTTAAATCGTCATGTTTAAAATTCATTTATTTGTTGCATGTACTGTAACATTCTAAAACTTAAATACTCAAAACTAGGGTTGTTAGTTACAACCTTGGTTTTCTTAACATACATATGTACGTATACTTTTTAAACATACATACTTGAAACTTTTGAATCATATAGACATATACATGATTTTTCTTAAACTTACGGCGGAAAATAACTGCGTGAGCGGTATCCATTCCCATCTCCACCATTCGTCCACCGCTCGCCATTGCCCTTCAAGAATTGCTGATAGGTTTCTTACCTACAACATGAACATATCTGATTGAGCTTTCGCTCAGCAAGTAGGAACTATATCTCACAAAATAACTGTAAGTACACATGAATAAATATGCATGAGCTGATTATGCTTAATTATGATGTCTTATCATAATTTTATTATCTTATCTTATCTTATCTTCCTTACTGATGGGCCCGAGTGCTCGCGTACCACTTGCGCGCAATCATCGGAACGTGAGGGTTTGCAAGGTCCCCCACGACACCGTGATTATAACTTGAATGCCTCCCTTGAGTCGGAGGAAATTATTGTTATTTTCTTTTTCTCCCTTGTGGAGCTGGAGTTACCTCCCTTGTGGAGGCTGGTACGGCACTCAACTGATATTATTCTTATAAGTTCCTCTTGACTTATTAAGGTGTATGCAATATGACATAACATAGCATACTATAACATGGAATGTACTTAAACACATATACTTCGTGTGCACTGCTTAAGTGTATGCAGTATGATCTAGCATAATATACATAA
>NW_010357564.1:359893-366528 GCF_000414095.1 Morus notabilis
TCTTTATGGATCTAGGCTGAAAAACCGCTACTAGCAAAGCAGTCATACGGGCTTCCTCGAAGGGAGTCTCGGTGTAGTCTCTTTTCAACGGCTGTACGTGGCTCTGATACTTTGCTTGGCTTCAATACTTTGCTTGGCTTCATAGTCCACAATGATCATTAAAGGAGTCACCTCAAACGATCACACTTCTCTAGATATCGTCTTGTCAGCCCAATGGATTACAACATAATAACTGTTGGGGCATTTAGACTCGAATGGTCCTTGATAGGACGATCTTAACCGCGCAAACATATTAATCTTTGGTTGCTCGTTAAAAAAGCGTTCGCGTCTATTAATTAATATAATCTATTTAACATAAGCATACTTTAACTTACTTGGACTATGGCGAAGCAGACGCGTGACGATGTGGAGTAGGATGGCAGGATACCGGCTCTGATACCAACTGTGACGACCCTCCTATGAGGCGCCACTGTAACTTAAACTTTAACTTGTACTTACTGGGGTTTCTTAAAATATGCGTAGACCGATAAACCTAAGAGAAATTACTATAGCCTCTATTCAAAGGGGAGAAATAAATCTGGATCTTCTAATGATTCAGAAAAATTTCATTCTTACAGAATTGATTAAAAAGGGAATATTACTTATTGAACCAGTTCGTCTGTCTAGAAAAAATGAAGGACAATTTATTATGTATCAAACTATAGGTATTTCGTTGGTTCATAAAAGTAAACACACAATTAATCAAAGGTATCGAGAAAAGGGCCATGTTGATACGAAGAATTTTGATGAATTCATTTCAAAACATCAAAAGATGACTGAAAATCGAGACAAAAATCATTATGATTTGTTTGTTCCTGAAACTATTTTATCCCCTAGACATCGTAGAGAATTGAGAATTCTAATTTGTTTCAATTCTAGGAATAGAAATGGTATACCTAGCAATGCATTTTTTTGTAATGAAAATAAGGTAAAGAGTCCGGTTTTGAATAAAAGCAAAATAAATCAAAATAATATAATTAGATTAAAGTTCTTTCTTTGGCCTAATTATCGATTAGAAGATTTCGCTTGTATGAATCGCTATTGGTTTGATACCAATAATGGCAGTCGTTTCAGTATGGTAAGGATACATATGTATCCGCAATTTAAAAATGAACTTAAGCGTGTACTGAAAAAAAGTGAAATACGGATTGATTTTATTTCCCGTACTATATTGCATATATGAAGACAAATAGATGCACACCTATATTGTTTTCTATTCCATTATGATACACGATACTAATTTAATGACATATCAATATCTAGAAATAATGCAAAAATCTTCTTAGTTTATTTTTAAATTTTAGATATAATTTTTTATCTTTTGTGAGTGCAGACAACTATCTTTTTGTTTACCTATTCGAATACAATTTTCAAATTGGAAATTATTCACAAAATTAAGATTATTCACAAAATTAAGATTATTGTATTGTGTATGCCAAATAAAAAAAAAAAAATGAATAACATTATTATTATTGATCAATAAAAAAATCTAGCAAAGCAATAAGGGCCGGTGGGGGGGAAGATTTCATTTTATGATAAAAAAGTCATTCATCTCGGTTATTTCACACGAAGAAAAAGAAAAAAACAGGGGGTCTGTTACATTTCAAATACTAAGCCTCACTAATAGGATACGAAAACTTTCTTCACATTTGGAATTGCACAGAAAAGACTATTTATCTCAGAGAGGCCTCCGTAAAATTTTGGGAAAACGCCAAAGGATGCTGTCTTATTTGTCAAAGAACAATAGAATACGTTATAAAGAATTAATTAATCAGTTAGATATTCGGGAATCAAAAATGCGTTAATTTGAATTTGAGGAAGCGTTTTGAATTATTGAATTATTTGATTTATTAGATCTTGATTTTTTTTTATTTTAATGAACTTATTTTCGCTTTTCAGTAATTCATGAAAGAATCAATCGAGGAAAAAGAAAAACCTATGAATATACCAGCTCCAAGAAAAGACCTCATGATAGTAAATATGGGTCCCCACCACCCATCAATGCATGGTGTTCTTCGACTCATCGTTACTCTCGATGGTGAAGATGTTATTGACTGTGAACCAATATTAGGCTATTTACACCGAGGAATGGAAAAAATTGCGGAAAACCGAACAATTATACAATATCTGCCTTATGTAACGCGTTGGGATTATTTAGCTACTATGTTCACAGAAGCAATAACCATAAATGGACCGGAGTTGTTGGGAAATATCCAAGTGCCTAAAAGAGCCAGCTATATCAGAGCAATTATGTTGGAGTTGAGCCGTATAGCTTCTCATCTCGGCCTCTAAAGGCCCCGTTTGGCTGAAAGCCGTAGCTGTTGTTTTTCTTGAAACTGTTTTAGTCAAAAACTGTGCCGTTTCGGGAATCTGTGTTTTAGTACCTCTTAGGGTCGGATTTTGAAAATCTTTTCTTCATCAAATTTCTTCATCTCGTCGAAATATAAAATTGTCACTTTTGTGAAAAATCGAGATTCAGCTTCTAAGGGTCCCGTTTGGCTGAACCAGTGGTTGCCAGTTTTTTTTTTTGAAACTGTGTTGGACAGCTTGTCCGTTTTTGCCAAATGGCTTCAAACTTGGTTTTAGAGTTAAAATTAGGTTTTGTCATAGTAACCGAAAATGTTCAAAACATCCAGGGCTATAAGTTCAAGCTTTAAAACATTAAAAACTCTCGCTCTATGGTCCTCATTTTCGCGGTCAAAGTCACCGGAAAATTTTTCCTCTAATTTGAAAATAAGCAACTTAGATTAAGCATAAACATACCACATCAAACTAAGCTCAAAACTCACAAAACCAACATAAAACTCACACACCCTTATTACAATCTTATCTCTTCAAGAACCACAAATTTACATCCATAAATCCAAGCTTAAAGTTGGCTAGAAATTAATGGAGGGGAGTTTAAGAACTTACCCTTGAAGAATTCTCTCTTTCTCTTGAAAAACCCTTGAACTCCTCTAGGATTGTTAATGGCTTGAAACTATAAGAGTATAAGGAAATTTGAGAAGAATATTTCTCTATTTCAAACTTTCCCAAAACATGAAAAAGAGAGGATTTAGAGTTTCTTTACCCTTAGAGGAATGCTTGACTAGTCTCCTCCTAGAATCCCTTAATCTCCTTCTTCTTCTTCTATGGTGTGCTAGGGGCTCAAGTTTTGGAGAGTGGGAGAAAATATTTGAGAGGAAATGGAGAGTGTGTGGCCGGATTTTTGAGTGGGGAAAAAGCTAGGAGAAAAAAAAATGAAGCTTATCCTATGTTGGTTCCTTTTATAGGCACTTGGAAATTATTTTTTTTAACACCAATTCCACTCCATCATTCAACCAAATTTTTGGTTCAAATCCCCCTTTCTTGGCCGGTTTTGGAAGGAGAAAAGAAGAAGCAACTTTGCCATTAATTCCCCTTCAACCACTAACATCACATCACCTTAACATAAAGTCCTCTAGCACACTCCACTAGCCAAAGGTTTGGCTCTATTTTTTCATGCATGGCCGGCCAAGTGGAGGAAGGGAGAGAAAAAAATCTCACCTACCCCATTGTACTCTTGTCCACTTTCTTAAGTTTCCCTTAGAAACTGATAAAAATTATACTGACTATAAGAGAGTAACTTAGCTAACAGGAATTCGTTTCCATTTCTGACGGTTCCTTTTTCTACTGCTTATTTACAGTTAAATGTTAAATCCTTGACTGCTTTGGATATCACATTAAATTCTTATTCGCGTAATATCTTGAACTGTTTACAGTCTTGAAATTAATTCTAGACTGAACAAATTCTAAATTTAACTATCCTGCGTTAATTTTCAGAAATGACGTTGTTTCTGACGGTGTCAACTCCCGAGTTTACATTATACCCTTCTACTATGGGTATTTATCTTCTGACTTTAACCTAGCTGTCTGGCAATTAAGGATTTTCTCTTTTTTAAAAATGTCAGTGCGTTTTTTTTTTACGCTGCTAACATCATGCTGTGTTTAGAGATTCTTGAAATTAAGATTCTCAAACTATACTTGTACTGAAAATTATTCTTCCTTAATGTATGACGAGAATTTATCGATCGAATTTACTTGATCGAAAACATGAACTTAACATGAAATCTGCTACAGAATTTAGGAATACATATATTAATTCCATAAATCCTTCAGTCACGTAATATTTGTCTAAGAAAATCCTTGGCTTAAATACATAAATTGTATTATTTAAGGTCTGGGATTTTCTCAGTCATTACACTTAATTTGTTGATTATGTTCGGAAAGTCCAAACGGGTAATAGAATTATCCTATCAATTATTTTATTGCTTGTTAGGATGCTTGAGTCTTGTTGGAGCTTAAGCTTGTTGTCTTTATCCATGTATTTTGTTTACATATTATTATTTGACATTTTGTATTATATGAGTATCATGTTTTTGATTATGCAGTTCAAGTGGGAGAATATTGTGAATGATTATGTGTGGACTTGCATAATCACTAAACTCATGTTATGGTCAAATAATATATTGGAGTGTTAAGGATAAATGTATGTATTTACCATATTGCTAAGATCTATACGGGCAATTAAATTATCCTATCAATAATTGATTGTTTGGTAGGATGCTTAGACCGGTGAAGGAAGTTTGTTGGATGCAATGAACCGCATAATCTTTACTACCCTATCGGTGGTAGATTGATGAATTTGGTTGTGATGTTTGATGAATTGTCCTTACCTGTGAAAGAGTTCTATCCTTGCTCAATGGACTCTAGCACACAATGATCATATTGGCTTGGATCATTGGAAAGGCTAAGTAAAGGGCAAATTGCATGATCTTGTTTTACATGCCTATTGTTGGTTGCCCATGTTGTTTTCTTTAGCCTTGAGCAAGCCTTGAGCAATCCTTGTATCTTCGCTATTTTGACGCTAAATGGGACAAGTTATCATTAATGGTGTGGATCTCTCTTTATGAATTCGTGGTGTTAGAACTGACATAGCCTTGAGAGTGGATATGTTTCCTAGCCCTACTAATGTGTTGAGAAACTCTATGATGAATGGGAGTGTATGGATAATACCTAGCAGTAGCGTCTCAATTTTAGGATGAGACAATCACTAAAATTAGCTTTATGAAGAACGTTGTTGATAAATGCATATGTGTAAGGTCAATGGGAGTAGTTGCATGTTTGTATTTTTATGTTGATGACAACTTGCTCGCACCTAATGATTCTGAACTACTGGTTAGGACGAATAGCATGCCACCTAGTCACTTTAGTTTGAGAATCTTAAAAAAGCCTCTTATGTTCTAGGCATGTAGATTCTCCGTGACAAGGATAAATGCATTTTCTGGTCGTCTTAGAGAACCTATATTATTCTTGTTTCGAACAAGTTCAGTATGCATTCTTGTTCTCCTAGTAAGCATTGTTAGTTAAAGTGACAAACTCTGAAAGGTGTAATGTCCTTATGGTGAAGTAAGAGATATCAGATAAAATTGTCCCTTATCCTTACGTGTTTAGTAGTCGGATGTATGCTCAAGTATGCACACGTCCTATTATTGTGTTTGTTGTTGATGTGCAGATTCGGTACGTGAGTGATTGTTGTTATTATTATTGAATTAGCTGGAAATGAAGTACCACATAGTTGTGTATCGGCAAACCAACACTTTTGTTGTAGTTGGATCTCATGATGCCGATTAATCAGGCTGTTTAAATTGTGACGACCCTCCTATGAGGCCGCCACCGTAACTTAGTTTTTAACTTGTACTTACTGGCATTTCTTAAAATTTGCGGAACATTTTTTTTTTAAACATAAGAATGAATACTTTCATAATTCGTAACAATAATTTCAAAAGAATAAATCACTGAATTTCTTAAAGCTTTTCTTAATTTCAATTAAGATAAAACCTTCTAGAAATATTTTTCAAATGGAGCTGTGTTTGAACTCTTGTTTCAAATACTCTTTAAAAGCCTTTCTAAAACTAGCCAATTCAATTGGGCCATTTAATTTGACCTTAAAACGGATTTCGTGAGAAATCTTAAATTCAAGTACATTTTAAAGTCCTTTTAAAATCAATCATTTAAATCGTCATGTTTAAAATTCGTTTATTTGTTGCATGCACTGTTGCAACGTTCTAAAACTTAAATACTCAAAACTAGGGTTGTTAGCTACAACCTCGATTTTCTTAATCATACATATGTACCTATAACTTTTTAAACATACATACTTGAAACCTTTGAATCATATAGACATATACATGATTTTTCTTAAACTTACTGCGGAAGATAACTGCGTGAGCGGTATCCATTCCCATCTCCACCATTCGTCCGCTGCTCGCCATTGCCCTCCAAGAGATGCTGATAGGTTTCTTACCTACAGCATGAACATATCTGATTGAGCTTTCGCTCAGCAAGTAGGAACTATATCTCACAAAATAACTGTAAGTACACATGAATAAATATGCATGAGCTGATTATGCTTAATTATGATGTCTTATCATAATCTTATTATCTTATCTTATCTTTCTTACTGATGGGCCCGAGTGCTCGCGTACCACTTGCGCGCAATCATCGGAACGTGAGGGTTTGCAAGGTCCCCCACGACACCGTGATTATAACTTGAATGCCTCCCTTGAGTCGGAGGA
>NW_010357564.1:367893-379727 GCF_000414095.1 Morus notabilis
AACCAACATAAAACTCACACACCCTTATTACAATCTTATCTCTTCAAGAACCACAAATTTACATCCATAAATCCAAGCTTAAAGTTGGCTAGAAATTAATGGAGGGGAGTTTAAGAACTTACCCTTGAAGAATTCTCTCTTTCTCTTGAAAAACCCTTGAACTCCTCTAGGATTGTTAATGGCTTGAAACTATAAGAGTATAAGGAAATTTGAGAAGAATATTTCTCTATTTCAAACTTTCCCAAAACATGAAAAAGAAAGAATTTAGAGTTTCTTTACCCTTAGAGGAATGCTTGACTAGTCTCCTCCTAGAATCCCTTAATCTCCTTCTTCTTCTTCTATGGTGTGCTAGTGGCTCAAGATTGGGAGAGTGGGAGAAGATATTTGAAAGGAAATGGAGAGTGTGTGGCTGGATTTTTGGGTGGGGAAAAAGCTAGGAGAAAAAAAATGAAGCTTATCCTATGTTGGTTCATTTTATAGGCAACTTGGAAATTATTTTTTTAACACCAATTCCATTCCATCATTCAACCAAATTTTTGGTTAAAGTCCCCCTTTCTTGGCCGGTTTTGGAAGGAGAAAGGGAGAAGCAAATTTGCCATTAATTCCCCTTTAACCACTACAATCACATCACCTTAACATGTCATCCACTTGCACACTCAACTAGCTAATTTTGGCTCTATTTTTTCTATGCATGGCCGGTGGTGTGCTTCAAGAAGGAAGTGTGGTAAGCATTTATGTCCAATAGTTGATTTGACACAATCCCATCACACCTTACCATGTAATCCCCTAGCACACTCAACTAGCCAATTTTGGCTCTATTTTTTCTATGCATGGCCGGCCAAAGTGGAGAAGGAGAGAGAGAAAAATAAATCCTACCCCTTGTACTTTAGTCCACTCTCTTAAGTTACCTTTGAATCAGGTAAAAATCATACTGACTGTAAAGGGTACTTAGCTGACAGAAAATTCTTGTTTATGACGATTCTTTTTTTTTCTACTGTTTATTTACAGTTCAACTGTTAAATCCTCGTCGGCTTTGATATCACGTTAAATTCTTACTCGCGTAATATCTTAAACTGTTTCAAGTCTTGAAATTAATTCTAGACTGAATAAATTCTAAATTTAACTTTTCTGCATTATATCCCGGGAATGATATTGTTTCTGACGGTGTCAACTCCCGAGCTCACATTGTACCCTTCTACTATAGGTATTTATCTTGTGACTTTAATCTAGCTATCTGGCAATTAAGGATTTTCTCTTCTTTAAAAATGTCAGTGCGTTTTTTTTTTACGCTGCTAACATCATGCTGTGTTTGGAGATTCTTGAAATTAAGATTCTCAAATTATACTTGTACTGAAAATCATTCTGCCTTAAAGTACGGCAAGAATTTATCGATCGAATTTACTTGATCGAAAACATGAACTTAACATGAAATCTGCTACAGAATTTAGGAATACAGATATTAATTTCATAAATCCTTTAGTCACATAATACTTTCTAGGAAAATCCTTGGCTTAAATAAATAAATTGTATTATTTAAGGTCTGGGATTTTCTCAGGCATTACATAAATGATAAAAGAAGAAGCTACTTTATTGAAAAAGTGTCAAGTAGACACTTGTAGTGTCCTTGACTGTGATGCAGAGTATGTGGCGTATCATGAGGCTATTTGTGTGATGTGATTGTAGAACTTTATTTTAGCACTAGGAGTAGTTCACTCCATTTCTAGACCGGCTGAAACTGTGTTGTGAAAGTTCCATAATAGTATATTTCTCTTAGAACACTAGGAGCATTGTCCGCTCAAGCATAATGATTGTGTGTTCTATTTTGTAAACATAAATTGTAAAAGGCCTCATTATTATTGAAAACACACCTATAAACAACATGTTGGCAGTTTCACTAAAGGCTTACCTATTAGGTGTTTTAAGAACACGCATCCCACTCAGGACTGTAAGGAGCCTGTAGTTGTATTGAGCTAGTGGGAGTATATTGCCATTTGTGTGTAACATGTTGTTATTGATAAGGATTGCTTATACTACAAATAATACATGCATATTCATGGATCTGTCACTTTATGTGTGATATTGTGTTGACACACTTTTTAGTTGGCAAAGTGACAAGTTGAAAAGAGACATCTGGTTGTTAGTCTCTATCATTATTTTTGATCCATGTATTAAAGTTGCCGTCATGCTTCGATGAATCTCTAGCGCCTGATTATGTATAATGATTGTATCCTATCGATACGTTATTATGCATGATTGTTTTGGGCTTGTGTTTATTATGTGAGATTCTTAGTTGATGCTTATGTTGTGATGAGTGAATGTTTGTTGTATGATTATGTCGTCCAAGTGGGAGATTGTTGGAATATTTTTATGTGGACTTTCATAATCATAATAATTCACTCTGTAATTAATTAAAGCATCTTATAGACGACTGTGTTAATGTGAATTAACACATGCATGTATGTTAAATATCGGTCCATTATAGGATGGACACTTATTTTATTAACTCGCTCGATGCATATGAACTCCCTCTATCTCATAATATTTGGTCAGCCCATTGGGTAAAATACTCTCTCTAATTGAATATTGATTAAAGCCAATATCCCCACCCCATCCTATTTTCTCCATATTTTTGGTGCCACCCTTTATTTTTGGTGAAGGGTGCGTGGGGCTTTTAGGGGGGTGTGGCCAAATGGTAGAGAGAGGGAGAGATAGGGAGGAGCTCAGAGCTCCTCCTGCCTTTCTTCTTTTTACAGCTCCTCCACCCACTCCGACCGGCCATTGGCGGATTTCAGTGACCGTGAACGACGTGTTTCCACTGCCCACCAGAATAGAGGTATGCCTAAATCCTAAATATATAAGAGTTTTTATGGCATTTTCAGATTTTAGGCTAGATTAGCTATTATGATCTTGTTTAGATCATGTTTAGATCATGTTTAGATCATTTTAAATCTAGCATTGACTATAATTTTCGCTTCAATTTTCTTAAAGCGGAAGCCAACAGAAGTTCAACCTCTGAAAGTCTAAGACCATGAACTCAGTTATCATGTCGTTTTCCCCAACAACACCGACATCCCCACCCCTTATTACCAATCCTTTTTTTTTTTTTATTTATAAACCTTTTTATGTCGTTTATTTGTTCCCTATTTTATTAATCGTCGTTTTCTAATTGATATCTTTTCTATTTACTGTCTTTTTTATTTGTTGCATTTTTTTTTTCAGTGTGGACATGAGGCCTATGACTCTAAATTTATAAGAAAATAAAACCATAACACTTATTCACGCACCTAAAAATTTGAACGGAGTTGAGAATCTCACTTCCCAAAGGTCGAATTTGACAAAGACGAAGAAGAAGAAGGCTTCACAAAGGCTGATCTGGCAAAGAAATGAGAAGAGCAAGACCTTTCCTTTCCAAACGCCGAATTTGACGGGATACTGCAGAGAGTCCAAAGAGTCCAGAGAAGAAGAAGTGAAGAAGAAACGGCGGTGGAGCTGTCTAGAGACCTAGTGGGCAAGCGGCGGCGGAGCACTTTGGACAAGAGATAGCGGTAGATGAGAAAATGAGTGAAAGAGAAGTAGGGCGAGAGGAAGGACCGAAGGGTTTTCTCTAAAAAAATATATTATATACATATATATATATGAATAACTAAATGGGTTAACCGTGTTAAACGGGCTGACACGAATCCAGTCAATTTATTTTCGTGTTATTCGTGTCAGTTCGTTAACGATTCAATTAATAATTGTGCGGTCCAAATCCATTTATCTCATATCATTTTTGTGTCGTTTTATCGTGTTGTGTCTGAAATTGTCAGCTCTAAAACCAGCCTCAAGAAGCAATTTGTTGCATTTTGTTGTTTTTGCCTTCCGAGCAACCTTCTTTTGTTTTTTGTTTTGTTTTGTTTTGTTTTGTTTTTCTGTTTTCCCTTCTTTCCTTTGCAAAGCCTTAGGTCCCGTTCATTTCGTTGATTCGAGTTTTACTACAGTAAAAAGCTCTAAGAAACAGTCACATCTAACTTTTTTGCTACAGTAAAAAGCTCTCACACAAAATTACATCTCAACTCGAATTACAAACTCGAATCAGCGAAGTGAACGAGCCATTATTTTACTTGTTTTGTTTTTCTCTTTTGATTGAATATTTCTGTGTTTCATAGTTGGCACTTGGCTGTTTGCTTGGCTATCATTTTCTCTTCCATTTTTCTAGATAGAATTAATGGGGAAGCCAATCGGAATCCAACCTTTGAAACCATGCTTTTTTTTTTTTTTAATATTAAACCATACTTCACGCAAAGGCAAGAGAATTTCCAAGTTAATGGTGGGCCAACCTTTTAATCTATCATATTCTTTTTGTTTGACTTTAAGTCAACGATCAGAATCATGATCTATCCAATGCCTGCAAATTCTTCATTTCTATACATTAGAGCATGTAAAGGGAAAAGGAGCTTATTCTAATGCTGTATTATCCATTGTTGTCGTTTTTCGTCATAATGTCGTTATCTTGACGTTATTCTTGTCGTTAGCATAAACACAAATAATAAAATAAGGGAATTTAAAAAAAAAATCTGAGCGTGGATGACGTGACATGGTGATTGGTGACTGAATACTGACCCTTGAACCCGATTCGGAATCCTGGCCGTGCCAACGTTAGCTTTGTCTTGGAATTTTCTAGATATTGTCGTATACACTCGCGCGTGATAATTAAGTTTATGTCTTAATTATTGTTCCTTTGTCCCTTTTATTTTGTTGTCAAATTTTCAGAGGGGCAAGTAAGTATCAAATGCATATTTAGAAAATATCATTTGACAACTTTGGAATTAATTTGTTAATAATGTGATTTGATCATGTACAATGAACTTCTATCGTTGAATTGTAATAATTTGTAATTTATTATTGAGATTTGACATTTCATGATGAAATTATATTTTAGACCCTGATGATATGTACATGTTTTTTTTTATGCTGGTATAATTTATCTTGTCTTGTAAAAAAATGGTTTTTATAATTTCAAAAGTATTTTAAATGTCGATTCAAATTAATGTTCATTGACACAATTAATAATTCATAAATTTAAGATAATATTTTACACCAAATGACATGTATAATTTTTTATGCTAGTATCATTTATTTTGTCTTCTTGTAAAAAGTTGGTTTTTGTAATTTTAAAAGTATCTTAAATGTCAATTCAAATTATGTTCATTAACTGTTACAAAAAAGAAAAAGGTCAGATCCACACGGATGACTGACCTCAATTTTTATAATCTATTACTTGACACGGATGACTGATCTCAATTTTTATAATCTATTACTTGATAATGAGTAAGGGATAAACTCGGGAATAGAGATAATCATACTTATAAACTTGTTTTTTAACAAGCAAATGTATTCATGAAAACTCTGTCATTTTCAAAAGTAATGTTTATTGCCTAATGATCTTGTCATTTTAAAAGTGCAATAATTTCGTTGACATATACTTGAATTGAGCACATTCTTGTTGTCCTATTTGATTAATATTAAATCTGTTTTAATCACTATTTGAGTACCACAAGCTCCAAAAATTGCCACCGGCTGTCCCAATAGCCCTTCAAAAATCAAATCTAATCATTTTAAGATTGATCCCTCCTAAGAGGTATTTGCCAACTCAAGATATTCAACCACCTTAAATTGTTTTCTTTGGACAACTATATTTTACTTCATTCAAACAGTTGTAAAGTTAAATAGTTATTAAATTTTTTTAAATTGTCTTCTTTATTCTACTATGATTCTTGTACTATCTTATATTCATAAAAATCAATACCAATATATATATATATATATATTATACCAAAAAAATATAAAAATCAATACCAATATATATATATATATTATACCAAAAAAATTAGGGTTTTTTAACGTAGGTCCTCCTCCTCGAACTTATCGTGGCTTAGAACATTACACCTCAAAATTTTGATTTTGACAATTACTCTTCAAACTTATAAAATTGTTGCAATGCTTCCATTTTAATTAGCTCAAACTTTTTTATAAGATTTAAAGGATTAAAAGTTGAAGAGTTAAAAGATTTGTGTTACATTTGAATTAGGATGTTCAAATTTTTCATCGAACGTGCATTTTCGACACTAATTTAACACAATTATCGTTAAAATATGACATATAGAATGGACTAAAATTTCGCCCAAATTTTTGAAATTTCGGTGGAAATTTCAGATTTTTGTGGGTCTCAAAATTCTACTATAATATCAATATCGATAAAATATGGGGAAAATATTTGAAATGTCGGAAAATATCGGTCGAAATGTTGATATTAGTTTGCATCTAGAGTAATTGGGGCAGAATATCAAGAAAGTTCAGAGAAATTTTAGAGAAATTTCGGTGAAATTTCAATGATTTTGGAAATAGAAATTTTAAAGGTTTTTTTTGTTTTTGTTTTTTAAATTTTCTTTATAATATATATTTTCTTGCATTATTTCTTTTGTCATCTAACAAGGAGAGAGCGAGGAATATCAAGAATGTAAACATCTGATGAAACAATCGATGAATTTGTGTTCTGATTATTGTAGCTCTTCTAAGAGACTCATAATATTCATTATTCATATAGTCATAATTTTAGAAACTATGATAGATATGAAATTTTTAATTATTTTCATCTAAACATACCACCATCATCTCAGGCAAACGATTAGGGGAATTCACAATTTCTAATTCATAAAAATACAGTGGGAAGGGATTAATAAATCTTCATGTGGCACGTTCATAACTTTGTTCAACATTATTCAAATAACATGTCATAATACTACCCCGTTCACTTCGCTGATTCGAGTTGAGATGTGACTTTATGTGAGAGCTTTTTACTGTAGCAAAAAAGTTAGATGTGATTGTTTGTGAGAGCTTTTTACTGTAGAAAAACTTAAATTTTAGACTCGAATCAACGAAGTGAACGGAGAATGTTTGAATCAAGATGGACAACCACGTTTGAGCTTTCATAGAACTTCATTTTGATATTAAGAAATGTAATATGTATGAGGTTTTTTTGTCTAAAACTTATTTATTTACGTATCTTTTTAATGTTAATACTATCACAAAGTATTAAAAATATGTTCTAATGTAAATTTTCTTTTCATTTTCATAAATTTTTATGATATTTTCACTGATATTTTCGTAAATTTACAGTACCGATATTTCTATATATTTTCACCCTTGCTGTGTAGTACAAACAAAATTTCCACTTTTGTCCTCTTATGTGCAGTACTCTCTCTCTCTCCTCTCTCTTTCTCTCTCTTTCTCTCTCTTCATCTTCCCTTGCGTAGTACAAACACTATTAAAACCAAACTAATATAAACATATTTTATACACACGCGCGCGCAAACGCAAACACAAACACAAACACCAACCACAACCAAACCAATATTCATCAACCCCATTAATTCCCACCTTCCATATCCTTCCTAAATGCCTCGTCTCCTCATTTTCTCTCTCCTCCTTCTCTCCCTCTCTCTCTCATCCTTAGCTCACAGCGGCCACCACGACGACGACGTCGACGAGAACGACGCCGTAACCTCCTCTTCTCTCCACTCCACGTCCCTAATACTGACCAAAATATGGTGTTTGATACTGATTTTCGCTGCCACTTTTATCGGCGGTTTGTCGCCGTATTTCCTGAAATGGGACGAGAGGTTTTTGGTGTTGGGCACGCAGTTCGCCGGCGGAGTGTTTCTGGGCACGGCTCTTATGCACTTCTTGAACGACGCCAATGAGGCTTTTGAGGATTTGACGACAAAGGAATATCCTTTTGCGTTTATGTTGGCTTGTTTTGGGTTTTTGCTCACTTTGCTTGCGGATTGTGTCGTTTCTCATGTGTTTGATAAGGAGATAAATGGTGGGAATGGCGATGTTGAGGTTGGAGGTAAGTGGGTTTTTGTGTTCTGTTTGGTTGATGGGAAAATGGGGTTTCTTTGTTTTTCACTCTGTTCTGTTGGAATTAAAGATTTGGTTTCTCTTCTTTTTCTCTTTTTGGAAACAAGAGATATGCGTTTTTGTTTTGCTCTTACACTTGGAAAAATGTATGAATTTGTCATAGTTTGATGAATTTAAAGACTATATTGGTAAAAGAAGAAAAAATGGGACTGTTTTGTTAATTTAAAAAGTTTGAGGGAGAAATGTGCCAAAAGGCTATTACTCTTTGAGAGCCATTTGTAAAAATGACATAATCAGAAAGTTTTTAGCAGCAAAATAAAACTATGATTGATCCGTTTGGTCAATTTTATTAGGTCTTAATGGAGTCCATAGGATAATCATGTTAAAATTTATCTTTCTTCGTTTTTTGTTCTTCATTGCAGGGAGTATTGAGAAGGGAAAGGTTGGACAAAATGGTGGAACCCCACAAAGCCATTTCCAGGTATTAATATTTTAACTTTATTTTTATTTTAGCAAGTGTAATTTAAGACAACGTGTTATAGCTTTAGTTTTATGTTTATGAGATTCTCCTTTATGCCTCAACAGAGCCATGACACTAAACACCATGCAAATCCAGCTACTAGTGTTGCAACTGTTGGTTCATTAGGGGACAGTATTATGCTGATTGTGGCTCTATGTTTTCACTCCCTTTTCGAGGGAATCGCCATCGGAGTAGCGGAGACAAAAGCCGATGCTTGGAAAGCTCTTTGGACTATTTCTCTTCACAAGATATTTGCAGCCATTGCCATGGGAATTGCCCTCCTCCGGATGATCCCGAACCGTCCTCTGTTATCATGCGCAGCCTATGCATTTGCCTTTGCCATTTCTAGTCCGATTGGTGTGGTAATCGGGATAATAATTGATGCCACGACACAAGGTCCCGTGGCTGATTGGATCTTCGCGATATCCATGGGCTTGGCTTGTGGGGTGTTCATCTATGTGTCCATAAATCATCTTCTAGCCATGGGCTATACGCCTCAGAAAACGGTTTATGTGGACACTCCTTTTCTCAAGTTTTCGGCTGTGTTGCTAAACCCCATGCAAATCCAGCTGCTAGTGTTGCAACTGTTGGTTCATTAGGGGACAGTATTCTGTTGATTGTGGCTCTATGTTTTCACTCCCTTTTCGAGGGAATCGCCATCGGAGTAGCGGAGACAAAAGCCGATGCTTGGAAAGCTCTTTGGACTATTTCTCTTCACAAGATATTTGCAGCCATTGCCATGGGAATTGCCCTCCTCCGGATGATCCCGAACCGTCCTCTGTTATCATGCGCAGCCTATGCATTTGCCTTTGCCATTTCTAGTCCGATTGGTGTGGTAATCGGGATAATAATTGACGCCACGACACAAGGTCCCGTGGCGGATTGGATCTTCGCGATATCCATGGGCTTGGCTTGTGGGGTGTTCATCTATGTGTCCATAAATCATCTTCTAGCCATGGGCTATACGCCTCAGAAAACGGTTTATGTGGACACTCCTTTTCTCAAGTTTTCGGCTGTGTTGCTTGGTATTGGGGTTATTGCTGTTGTGATGATCTGGGACACTTGAAATTAAGTTTTACTTGTCTAGTTTTTTGCCCTTAGTTTGCCTGTGATAGCCACTGAGACAGGGAAGAAGGTATTGTTGTGTTGTGAAAATTAATTCTTAGTGCAATGCAATGCTATACGGAAATGTAGTCAGCATAATACTACTAAAGAAATCTAAATTTTTTTCTTGGGATATTTTCTGTATCCCCCAACTTTATTGAGGGCATTTTTCTGCAATGAAAACTCAAAAGTTGAAAATGAAGCAAAAAACTATTTGCATATAAATTTCCAAGAACACATGAAAAACCACAAGTTTCAATCGATTCTATTAGACGTGATTCTCTCTTTCCTTTACCCCATGTAATTTCCACTCCAGATATTTATCATAGAAGTGCTTCCAAAATTGGAAAGTATACTGTTCAAATTTGAAAAAGACAGGTTATAAATAAATCATGTACAATAAATCAAGAGCTCAGGACATGCAACAACAGATTATAAATAAACGAAGAGATCAAAAGCACACAACAAATCAAACAATCAAGAAGTCAGAATTTGTTAACGGGGTTTGGCCAAAGAACTGGCTACATCCCCGGGACTCAGTGTGCAGAGTCTGATCTTGATGTTCAATAGCTCACAAAAACCAGCGTTTCTCACTCTATTTCCCTTAGTCCCCAATTACAACCGAAAAAAATGCCTCTTAAGAAAATCGCTCTCAAAGCTCTCAAGCAAAACAGACTAAAACCAACAGAGTGAACCAGTGAATTACATAAATGATCAAGTGCCCTTATTTATACAGATACAACAATCTCATATAACTACATAAAAGACAATATTGACTAATAGTTCGAGCAATCGGCATTTGAGATCCAAATTATGCGGCACATCAGCAACATTAACTCTAACATTACAGATCAACAGTGCAGCCTGCAGAAACTAAAGGTGGCACATTTTATGTAAAGTTAAGAGTTTGAACAATAACAAAGGGTTCATAAGAAAACTAGCATTAGTTTTGGAGAAAATTCTTACCAATCCATTCTCTAGTTGAAGAGAAAAATACGGTGGCACAAGTCCCCTGCTTCCACAGAAGCGAAAACTAGTGATGCAATTTCACTTGTTTTTGTGTTTTGATTTCACCACCCTCTTCTTTAGTTTGCATCATATACCATTAACTTAAACAAAGGATGCATTCCGAAGATGCTTCACTTGTACTAAGAATTGGCGAATCTCAAAGAAGAAACATAAGTAGACAAAACAAGGTTCTGGCCTCTGAATACTGCAGAGTCCATGATGCTGCAACTCCTAGAAAGTGTCCTACTGAAGCCAAAAAAAAGGTAACATGGTAAGATTGAGAGCTTAAGCAAAAACAAAAAGGGGATTACACAAAATAAGGTTCTGACCTCTGAATATTTAAGAAGAAACATTAGTAGACATTCCTCCTAGAGCCTTGCGTGTGGCTGGTTCTGGTACATCCGCGGAGATTAATCACATCCATCAGTTTGTTCTAAGGTCACGAATGTGACGACCCTCCTATGAGGCGGCCACTATAACTTATACTTTAACTTGTACTTACTGGGGTTTCTACAAATATGCGGAACATTTTTTTTTTTTTTTTTTTTTTTATATATATAAGAAGGAATACTTTCATAATTTGTAACAATAATTTCAAATAAGTGAATCACTAAATTTCTTAAAGCTTTTCTTAATTTTAGTTAAGATAAAACCTTTTAGGAATATCCTTCAAATGGAATAGCATTTGAACTCTTGTTTTAAATACTCTTTAAAAGCTTTTCTAAAACTAGTCATTTCAATCGGCCATCTCATTTGACTTTAAAACGGATTTCGTGAGAAATCTTAAATTCAAGTACATCTTAAAGTCCTTCCAAAATTACTCATTTAAATCTTCATGTTTAAAATTTATTTCTTTGTTGCATGTACTGTTGCAACGTTCTAAAACTTAAATACTCAAAACTAGGGTTGTTAGTTACAACCTTGGTTTTCTTAACATACATATGTACGTATACTTTTTAAACATACATACTTGAAACCTTTGAATCATATAGACATATACATGATTTTTCTTAAACTTACTGCGGAAAATAACTGCGTGAGCGGTATCCATTCCCATCTCCACCATTCGTCCGCCGCTCACCATTGCCCTTCAAGAATTGCTGATAGGTTTCTTACCTACAGCATGAACATATCTGATTGAGCTTTCGCTCAGCAAGTAGGAACTATATCTCGTAAAATAATTGTGAGTACACATGAATAAATATGCATGAGCTGATTATGCTTAATTATGATGTCTTATCATAGTCTTATTATCTTATCTTATCTTTCTTACTGATGGGCCCGAGTGCTCGCGTACCAC